>NC_051157.2:106192012-106250891 GCF_013339745.2 Dermacentor silvarum
GACAAAACCTACAACCAGCGCGATGGGAAAAGTAACTGGCTACTAGAGCCGAAAACGAGCGTGGCCAAACTGCAGCACAAGGTTGTCGGATTTTTTTTTTAATTTTACATACTTCACTATATCCTTTCTTTATACAGATTCATGCGGCTCTCTTTTGAAATCATCAATGAAGAAGCAGTGCGGCACGGACGTACCAATAACACCATCTATACTCGCGGACCACTTTCTGTGGCAATGAAGGGCGCGCAAAGCTACGGGCGCGTGGATGCTGCACATGGGTTACCGTACCAAACAGTCCGGCAGCGTTTGACAGTGCTTTTGGTTGCTCGGAACAGCTTCCACGTGTAACGGTTTCGCGTTTTCTCAGACGCGGAAAGGAAAAGTCGCTCAATAAGTGAACTTTTACACTCAAGTGGTGTGTTCTGTCTTATTTAAGTGTTGCTAATAAGGTGTTTATGATTTCTCTTCCACAGCCTACACTAACGTGGATTTAAACGCGGGACTCTTTTCAGAAGCGCCCTCACTTGTGCACGCTTTGCCTCCTTAGCTTTCCCTTCATTGCCCCAGAAAGTTGTCCGCGAGTATACTAAAGTTGATGTTATCCAAACGGCCTACACAATGCCTGCAATACCCCACAATGCTTGCCGACGTGGGGCCCTCCTAGTGGAATTCCAGCGCGCAGCCGGTGAGACGCGAGGCGAGCAACAAGAATTACGGAATTACTGGCTAAGATAAACAACTCAAAGAAGTTGTCTGTTTTAGTGAAGTATACACGACGTAACTTTTATCACTTTTGGTAATTGCACAGCGAAGCAAATGCGCGGCTTCGACGCAGGTTGCGTTGCTGGCAGTTTTTATTGACATTTAACACCGACTGCACCGCCATCTGCCTTCACCGTTACCGCACGAGAACCGTTGTGGAACTACATTTGACAGCTAAGAATAGAGCGAAAGGAATCCTTAAATTTACAATTCCCCGCTCCTGTTTACAACGTTCTTTTTCCGTCGTTCCGTCGAAACCTCGCTTTAGCTTCAACTTCCACTTGTTGTGCGTACTATGCTTACCACAGGTTTGCTGCTGATTTTACTGTAGTATTGCTACGTTGCTTCCCATTATCTTTTTCTTCTCATTGCCCGTTCCCTCTCACTTAACTAGAGTGTGTATCCGAACAAGTTGGTACGGAGACATCTTACGGCAGGTAAAGCGCAATAAAACACGGACAGTGGAAAAAATGAGGACATACAAATGCGGCCCCTGGCCAGTTTCTCAGGGCCAATAAAAGTTCTTGTCACCGTCATACAAAGCGTTTGTGCTGCTCAGGCGTACTCTCGATGGGCAATGGTGTTAGGCCGCTGTCAAGAATATGGAATGTTTTCTGAACCATGCACTGTGGCTATGAATGGTGAATGCTTATCTACGGGTTTTCAAGCGCAATAAATTCAGTTGGAAGTAGCACTCCCTACGTCCTCAGTCTTTCCACTGTCCGTGTATTTTGCGCTTTACCTGTCCTAAAATGACCCTTTCACTTTTTTTTCAGTAAAATGTGATAAATCAGAAACATGCTCTTCAGACACACCAGTCTTCCTTCTGCTCAATAAAACTCCTCTTTTCCCTTTCATCTTTTTCTGCTGAAGAAGGAAGGAGTGACAGTTCTTAGTTCACTGCTTCGACGGATGCCTTAGTGCAGGTCTGGGTCTCGCCCCAACCATGACAGCACTTCAAGTCATCCCGCCTGAGGACACAGCTCGGCCAGGCGCCGCCAATGATGACCGCGGAGAGAGCAGTTCAGATCGCAAAGATTTAGCTCGGCTCAATCGAAGACTCGGCGAGGCGATGTGAACTAACTGCATGTAATACCTAATAGGATAAGACGGATTTCAGTGTGTAGGAACTAGTTCTGATTGTTAATTTGAAGAGAGCTATTGTGTAAGTATCGAATAACGGTCTCTAGACATGTCACATGTTTGTGCAAAGCACACGTGGCATGAGGGTAATGTGCTAAAAATTAATTTTATTTTTGCTTAGTTTTGTTAGTATCTGTTTTGCTTGTGGCTTGTTTTGTTTTACTGTACTTTTGCAATAGAATGCCTGATAATACAATGTCTGATCAGGCAACGGACCAGACAACTTTAGCGTTAAAATAACTCAGAAAGCCCGGCGTATATGACACAGCCAAAAATTTCTACGGAACCACCGCACCGTGAATGTCAACGTTAATGCCATTAGCATGTTATATTATTAAATGCATGTGTAAGGAGGTTGGCGTTATGGGTGACGTCCGCTACTCCTTCTCTCTTAGGCAAACACTACATATAGCAAGAATATTGACCCTTTTCGCGGCGATTCCGTGGGCGCTGCCATGTTTGATCACGTGGTGACGCGTCCATTGTTTGCCTCAACTGCCTCCGTTGCCTCCTTGTTTACAATGGAAATGTATGATGCCGGCACGGCTTAGAAAACCTGTTTTCGGAAATATCGTAGACGGTGGACGACACGAAGCCTTGATCACAGCTTCAGAGAACATGTAAAAGCGCTTTCGGAGCTGATTAAGCTATGTCCAAACTGCGCAAGCAGCGTATATGGTACTTGTTCTAAAAGCGGGGCTAAGTATGTATTCCAAGATATCCAAACATTCCCCTCGTGAATTCAGTCAGGATTAGTGTGTTTTGCTCTTTGTTCTTTATTCGGCAAATATTTTGAAGCGGTGGCTTGTCAATTTCTGATTCGGTGAAGTTTCTCGGTGCGGCCAGTATCTGGTTATTTTCAGACTAATCTCTTGCGGGTGTGCTCAGTTCCGATAGATTTGTTCTTGCTGCGCACAAGGCTTGTAGCAAATATACATATATTACAGCTAGTAACTCGCTTACTCTTGTGGACTGTCACGAAACATTCAGCTTCGACCATTCGGGCCCCATCGGTGTATATAGTCCATCATTTATTGTGCGTATACAGCGAGCATATATTTAAGTGTGCGCCCATTCACTTCTGAATACGTTGGCGATATAGTGGGCGTAAATTTCCCTGCCATTTGGGACAGATGGGTATAGATAACGTGCGCGAAACTTACTATGACGGGAAGCGGCGCTACTCCCTTTGTCATTGTTTAACGAGTGGTACTCACTCTTTCCGACGTTCTGGGAAAGAAGCCCTTTCTTTGAAGGTTAGCGATACAAGGCTGGCGGATGAGCAAATTTCTGTATCCTCGAGGAAAGCCGTACACCACGAAGTGCCGGTAACACGTTCGGACAGTTGCAGCAGCGGTCCGCGAACTTGGACAGATTCATTCTATTCCTTAACATGCCAGTCACTATTTTTGCAACCAACTACTGCACACGTGTCTTCAATCCACATGATTCAATCTAGCATGATTGGAGCACACTGTGTTAGCGAAAATTCAGTTGCATTTCCGACAGCTCATCGCACATAAGCAAGGTAGAAGCGGTAATGGTTTCGTATTCGTGCGTGGTCACTGAGGAGAGTTATGGCGCGCCGCCGTGAGCGCCATCTCGTTTCTCTAGTACAAACTGCTCGGCGAAAAGGGTCAATAGGCAGGCTGAAATCAACAAAAGGGCAAACAAGACAAGCAGTGTCTAACAAAGATAAGTCAGCTCAAACAAACGCACAAACAACATATAATCATAAAATAAAATATCTATAAAAGTAAGAACGGGCTAACATATAGTTCACATAAAGTTCAAGCTTCCCATACAGTTTAGCATACACAATTTTTACCGCAAGTAATGCTTCTTTAGAATGTGGAGCAGTCACAGTTCACTCGTATTTCAAGAAAGCACTGTGACGTCACACCAAATTGCCACCGCAGAAACACGTCATATATGAGGCGTGTACTGCAGGTGGGGCCCTCTCTCACGCTTCCATCTGGACACGCTGGGCGATCTAGCGGCGCCACCACGAAGGCCACACTTGGACTCCGAGATGCGCAGCGTACGTGGCTTCCGAGATGCGTACTTGAGGAAACCATGTGGCACGATTTAATTCAGGAGCGTTACCTATCCTGTGGAACATACGCAGTGGCACCTATTCTGTATCCAGAGTTGGTGTGAAGAAGGTTCATTGGAAGAGTGGCACATACCGAGTGTGACGCATAGCCAACGACGCAAGTTTGCGTGAAAGAGTTTAAATACGCCCAAACATACATACGCCAAAGTGGGCGAAATTCCTAGAGAATGCTAATCGGATTAAACAATTATATAGCTCCGGCGCACACACAAAGTCTATGCGAGCGCTGTCAAAGTAAAGTTCATTCTTGACATGCGAAAGGACTAAATTTTACGTCATGAACTGTAACACCCCAATTGTGGTTATGCCACTGTGACCTCACCGAGGACATAAACAGTCTTAAGTCATAGCGTCGCACTAGTCAGGAACCTGCTTTCTTTTATTGCGATAGCAATTATATGGACACTTCAACCGGATTTCTGCCGTCGGCGTCGCCGTCGCCGTGAGGTTCCGTATAGATAAAATCTTCACCGCGCGCCGTATGCCCGAGCGCAAGCGTGCTGGGACGCGCGCTATCACGGAGAGCGAACGCACTCAATCCCCCACGCGCAAGCAACGAAGCGGGAAGCCAGCGCCGGAGGGAGCGGGGGGGGGGCACTTCTACTGTGCCAACAACCGCGCTCGTCGCTCGACCGCGCGGTCTCTTATCTCTCCCACGCGCAAGCAAGGAAGCGGGAAGCCAGCGCCGGAGGAAGCGGGGGGGGGGGGGCACTTTTCTTCTGCCAACAACCGCGCTCGTCGCTCGCCGCACCGTCTCTTATCTCCACACGGCTCTGACCTTTACGCGCCGTGCATTCGCGGCTCAGTTCCTGTTGAAGCGATAGACCGCACGTACCTTCGCCCGCAGCGGCGTACGCTTGCTGCCAGCGTTTTGACAGTCGTTGTCTGCAGTCATTCAGTGTGATCTCTTCATGTTTGTTTGTGCGCTCTCACACCACAGTTACTTACAGTCAGGCCACATTTTCCAACGCACGCTACACATGCAATGCTGCCCGGATCGGCAGTGCAGCGCTACAGGTGTGTCCCTTCGCACGCGCGCTGCCCACGGGAAGCGCTTCTCATCAACACCACCGTTTCACACGTGCCTTCTCGTGGTCATCGAGTCTCTCTTCATGTCGGTCTACTTACGCCGCAGCACACCTGCTTACTTAATCAGCTCATGTTTACAACAATTCATATTGCTACCAAGGCCGCTCACCTTACTTCGTATGACATTGCTGTGTTGCTATCGCATTCATTGCTTCGCCCTTAGGGCGAAACTGTGACATTTTTTTGTTTCCTTTTTTTATTCATTTCAGCAAAGGCTGTTCCACACTAGCGAAACATCCCCAGGTGAACGATGACACAGCGCACGTCGCGTCATGTGATCAGAACCCTTTGTTCTATGTACCGTCCCTTTCTACTACATAAGCAAAATATTGTTAATAAATCATTTAGAAATTTATCAACTTATGGTGCACCGAATTCCTGTATTAAGTTTGAAGGCGAGTGGTCAGACTTGCAATAAATGTAAAACATAATCCTGATCCACCACATAAAACTCAAAACCCCTCCCCTACCGGAAACAGCGGTGCACACGATGCTTGTCCAACGCTAGGGGAGGGAGGGGGTTGGTTAGCTTTTTGAGCGTTTGAAACGGTCACCGGCCGCTGCCGCTGCCGTTCTTTCAACGCAGCCTGCTCTTCGGCAGAAGAAACCAAACGCGGCATCCCCCATCTGACTGCCGGGCCTGAACTGGAGGGAAATGGTGGGCGGGAGGCGAGCGAACCCGCGATCACACCAGTTTCCCTCCTCCGGAGGGAGGGGATCGCCTCTGATTGGCTGGGGGTATGGCGTGATCATGCGTGCCAGCTGCGGGCGCCGCGTCTACTTCTTCATGCATATAAAACCCCGCTTTAAAGTGCGCGAATGATGAACCGACAGTAGTTGTATCGGTTAGTGTGGTGGTTCGATTCCGCAGGCCCGACGAGCTATTTTTATTTTCGTGCGGCTTGGGTTTTTTCGTACGCCGACTTCACCGCCAACACCGACGCCGACACGAGTCCGGCAATACAAGCTTCGCTTGAATAAATGTGTTATCGTAAGCGTAAGAACCTAGTGAAGTCGGGTATTGGAAGATTCCTACCATTTATATATTTGTGCAATTGTAGCTTTGCTTTGAATTAACATACAATAAATAATGTCAGTACTAAATGTTGAAGCCAAAGAAATCCAGCTAAAGAAATATTTTTCATTTAAAGAAATCTCGTCGGTTGGGTGTCGACTATAGGGTAAGCACTCCTAACGAGGCTGAAATCTTTTTCTCTGATCTCATATATGAAATGCACTTTTCTCTAACTTTAACCACTTTTTCGTCATCTTCTATCACCGAATTCTTTCATTATATTGTATATAATGACAACCTTTGTTGCTCTTTCTTTGCTATTTTTACCTCTCACTTTCTGGCTACCATGTTCAGCATCAAACAGCCAGAGAAACACACTAAGTTAGTTTCTTGGAGCCTCAAACAGGCCGTAAAAGCAATCCTTTTACTGCAAAAATTTTATGTCTTGTCCCTCTCTCTAAACCTGCAATATTGTATCATATGGATTGTATCTGATGCGTTGTACGACAAAATCGTTTCATTTAAGTGGTCTACGGCGTAAATCCTGAGCCCAGAGTAACAAATGAAGAAGCTGCGTCAGCCACATACACTTTAAAACGTCTGTTAAGGTCTTTCGAGGAAACAAGAGCTATTGGTCGTAAAAGGATTTTGAGTGCCACACTAATACGACCGGGAATTATCCTTTGCAACTGCTGCGTACCACAATATTTTGAGGGTTTACTTATACTGATACAAAGTTTTAAAATCAGGGCATCCATAGAGGTTGCAATGAAGCGCACAACTTTGAAAACGTTTTTTTTTTTTTTTTTTTGCTTTTTTGTATAAACCCAAAGAGACTATGCTAACCCGGAATTTATTATCGGACTTGAAATCCAAGCAAACTCTACTTCTTTAATGAAAAACATCATGCAGTTTGCCTTACGCTGAACTCTGTCATGATCACGAGTCGTTCTACACGTTTCTAATTTCGCTAATGTGTTGCCCGAGGACCTGCAATGAACGCGATAATAATTGTCATAGTCAAAACGAGCAATGAAATTGTGGAATTTAATTCTGGGGTTTTACGCGCCCAAACCACGATTTGATTATGAGACACGCCGTAGTGGGGGACTCCGGATTAATTCCGACAAAAAGGGGATCTTTAACGTGCCCCCAATGCACGGGACACCGGCGTTCTTGCATTTCGCCCCTAACGAAATGCGGCCGCCACGGTCGGGATTTGATCCCGTGACCTCAGGCTTAGCAGCCCAACACCATAGCCACTAAGCCACCGTGGCGGGTACCATCACACTGTGATGACAGCCCACAGCAATTAACATTTTCCGATACAGAATCTAATATCAAGCTTCGTAAAAGGGAGAGAGAAAGATCGAGGAGAAAAGGCAGGAAGGTTGACCAAGGCGTGCCCGTTGGGCTACTGTACGCGTGCAGAAGTGGAAAGGAAGATAATAAGGAAGAAGGAGAGTAACTGCGCCACACCCGAAGATGAATGTTCACTCAGGTATACAGTTACAAGCGCTCGTCTGGCCCCGTGGCCTACGAGAAGCGCACTTACGCTTTGGTGGCCTTGTGCACACTAGAGGTCAAGCGGCCCTCGTACCAAGATCTAAGCTTCCGAGAGAGAGGTCGTCTAAGCGGCCGAGACTAGCGCGCAGAGCATTTCTGTGAGGATCGAAGGTTGTACCATTAATGGCACAGAATGTGCTCTATAGTTCAATCGCATCCGCAAGAGTGGCATGCGGCGCAGTTGGCTTTCGTGAATCAGCTTTCGTGCATGCGACTCTTTACTACAGGCCATAGAATAAAGTTCTTTCAGGACGGGAGTCCCGGTGGACAGACAAAATCACAAGTCAGAGTCCAGTTAATGCAATCGCGAGATGGTGAAAGCCAGAGAATCGCAATGGTTGAATTGTGATGCAAAGAGCAAGTCAGGGACACTGTATATATCTGCAGCTTTCTTATTACATTGAAATCAGCAGAACTTTCGGCTCTTCAAAGTATGTTAATTTATGTGCTTCAACAGCCACCTAACTAACGGGCAATTGTTTGAGGTTCCAACGCCGCCCTACAAACGTTAGCTGTCGCCTTGCGTTATGGCTCTCATGACGAGCTAGCACATTAAAGTAAACCTGTTCACCACCAAGCTTTCGAGACAGGCCATGACGTTATATTTCAATGGCTGCCGAGCCAGAGTGGTAATGCCCGCAACGAAAGGGCAGATGAAGTCACGCACTCGGCTCACCGGGAAAATCAGCGCGTGCCACTATTGCTGTAAGAGAACCGACGCAGCTGTGTAGGGAAGCTCACAGTTTCCCTACTGACTCCGGAGCTGTCATCTACGGTGGCAGGATCGTTAGTGGCTCTAATATTGAGCCCCATATTTCTAGGCAAAAGTAATACCGAGCTCGAATATCACCATTCTGGAGTTCTGAACAATGCATTAAGTATGTAAATAATAAATGGTTCTCTCCCTCTACGTTTTCAATATTAAACTTTAGATTTCAGTTGTCCCAAGTAATGGTTTCTGGATGTAGGATTAGTATTTCAACTGCATCACGTCTGCTGATATCACCAATCCACATTTTCTATCAGCCTATTTATCGTTACAGGTTAAGCCACTCTAAACGGGTAAAGACAAGAGCCACTAAAGTCCTTTTGCACTCTGCACTGATAACATTTTGTGAATACACCTTAGGGATATATATCATTTCCTAATGTCAGTTCGACAAGTTCAAACAGGCTGGCTACACACAGGCTGTGCTTGCGTCAGTTCGTGCTAATTCCATTCATAAATTCAGAGGCCTCGTGCCAACTAGGTGCGCACTGGTAGAGAGGATTACAAGTACACAAATACAATGACTCCTTCTCTACATAGGTCAGCTCATAAATTGAAGCATAATGATGCCAAATGTAAAGATTATGTCCTTTTTTCATCAGCTATAAATAAACCTGGATGTACTTCTCTCGCATTCGAAGAAAGTCTGCTGGATGGATGAATTAACACAGCAAGATAATCTGGAAATGTATTTTAGCCATTCCATATATGATCCACTTTAGCTGTGGCATGAGCCCGTTGAAATATGCTGGTTGTATCCACCTACGCCTAAGGGAGCATAGGGAGTTACAAAAATAGTTTGGGCCATGGCACTCGGCATCCCACTGAAAATGGTGCGGGTGCTATTTTGCTTTAAGTGGAATGGAAATAGTTTTCAAAAGTATTGATCAGACTATGCAAGAATTAGTAGGGGCCTTTTAAATTAGGAAAAGAAGGGATGCTTCTGTCAGCCATCAATTGGCCATAAGGAATTCCCTTTTCTCTCTTGTTTTATACATGTGTCTTTGACCATAAGCTTTATTTTTCTTGACGATTAACTATCGCTAGCGTTTTAGTTTCTATTTCTTGCTTTGCTCAGCATGCGCGATTGTTTATGTGCGCATATATGGGAACCTGCTTCAATAAATTGTTTAGTTGGAAATAGGCTACTTCTCCCGTGGTTCACCATGTTCATCTTTTTCTTGCCATAAAAAAGTGCACATAATGAATGTCAGCCGACTAGCTTGCTTAGCCATTTTGCTTCCATTTAGCCCGTTAGCGCAGGTAACAAACCTATTTGAGGTGAGACAGGACTATTGTGCCAAACAAAGAGCAGTCCACACTAGCCACATTATGCATGACAGTAAGAACTACAAATGTCATTATCAATAAATGATTTCAGATGGACATAGAAAGAAGACAAGTACTCATCGTATCCCTAATATAGCCCTATAGGCTAGGCTTCTGACCATCAATCCATCACCTATGGCTGAAATTCGTTTGCTGCAAGGCACGTAGAGCAAACGTCCGACATCCCCTATTGCAAAACCCAGTATCCAGTGCCCAGTGCCATGCCTGATAATGGGCCCAGTGTCACGCGCTGGATACTAGGACGCTGGCAAGGCGCGGCATACTGGGAGGCGCTGGGCGCGGGGTACTGGTGCGAAATGCAGCTCTAGAGCGAGAAATACGTGGTGCCTGGATACTTTATATATTTTTTCGTATACAGGAAGAAACAGAGAACGTTGTAATGCAATAAAAAAAGAAGAAAAAAATGTAGAAACAAAAAATGCTCCTAGGATTCGAACCTCCGACCTACAGATCCCAATCCCAGTATCTTAGCACTAGGCCACGCCGACTTTTTTTTTCTTTCATGGTATTTAATACATTAACATGTCATCCAATAAAACATTCACTAATTGTGCATAGTCATAGAAAGGTGGGTACAATGAGTCACACACAGAAAAACAGAAGAAGCACTGTTCCGCTTTAAAAGGGTGGTAAGGCTAAGCACCTCACCAAAATGGGGTACCAGTCCGGTTGAACATCAAGTCCATCATAAACATTCTTTAGGTGCACAGTCATCTGGATGAAATTTACTCTTGTGGGTACAACCGGTTCGGCGTTGCGGTCCATCATTCGCATCTTCCACAGACTGTGCATTCCCATGAGAAAGAACACGTCGAAAGGTACACTGTCATCATGGGTCGGCAGCAGATATCGCACTGTATGGGGGTTGATTTCAAGGTCTTTCTTACCCGCCGGGGTGGCTCAGTCAGCTAAGGCGTTGCGCTGCTGAGCACGAGGTCGCGGGATCGAATCCCGGCCCCGGCGGCCGCATTTCGATGGAGGCGAAATGCAAAAATGCCCGTGTGCTTGCGCTGTAGTGCACGTTAAAGAACCCCAGGTGGTCGAAATTAATCCGGAGCCCTCCACTACGGCGTGCCTCATAATCAGAACTGGTTTTGGCACGTAAAACCCCAGAAAGAAGAAGAAGAAGGTCTTTCTTTAGAGTCCGTTGGAGGATGTCCCAAAATAGAATGGCATCTTTGCAATCAATAAAACCGTGTTCAATTGTCTCTGGCACATCACAAAGACGACAATTAACAGAAGTCACAAATATACCCTTTTTCTGTAGCCATGTTTTTACCGGTAAAGTTTCACTATGAAGTTTGTAAAAGAATGTTTTGCAGCATGGGGATATATACATTTTACGAACTCGTTTTAGTACATCGTGGCCTGGCCATTCAATGTATAGTGATCGGTAAAATGGAGGTGGAAAAAGCATGGACAGTAAATCTTTGTATAACTTTTTACGCGACACGGAGTACAAGTATTCAGTAGAAAACTGAACTGTCAGGAAACGAACCGCCAAATAAACCTCCTGCATGAACCCCAACAAGCATAAAGGCGAAGAAAAATTTGATGAAACAACTAAATCAGGTAAAGCATCAACAAGTGTGACTTGCATGAATGACCGAATTATAGGATGTGAAGGATCGCGAAAAAAGAAGAAACGGGACACTATTTGCCGCACTTAAAGATGCACTAAGCCGAGCCCACCCTCACTAACTGGTCTAAAAACATTGTCTCTCCTCATGGGCTCGAAAGTGGAAGACCATATCAAAGTTGCAAAAATTCGGTGAAAGCGTTGGATGTAGAGCCTGGCACAGTGAATAACTTGCAATACGTAGTAAATTTTAGTTGCTAAAAACTTATTGCAGGCTTCAGCCCTTCCGAAAATAGAAAGTCGGTATGGAACGAATGTCTGAGCGTAACTTTGCAAGGCTGAAACCCGTTCTTTCCAATAGTGCGCGCTTAATTTATATGCGTCTAGCGGCACGCCAAGATACGTTGGCGGAACATCAGTCCACTTAATGCCTGCGAACTGTTCTGGCTTATAACACCAGGAGCCGAACCGTAAGCCTAAGCTTTTCGAGGAGTTCATCTGTGCTCCTGATACGCTGCCAAATTTCTCTATTGTAGCTACAACCTTTTCAACACTGGGCTTATCTGTGCAGAAAAACGCTAGATCATCTGCGTAAGCTAACACTTTAACCTCATTACCCAGTATGTTGAAGCTATGGATGGAACTTGACTGAATTACGCTTAAGCATAGTGGTTCCAGGTAAAGGGCGAAGAGTAGTGGGGACATCGGGCATCCTTGTTTTACCGAAGAGCAGATAGCAACGGGTTTGGACAGATGGCCATTAATAACTAAACGAGTAGAACAATGGGTGTAGCAAAGCCTAACTCCTTTAAGCACAATGGAGCCAACATTGGCGTGTTCCAGAAGAGAAAATAAATAGGAATGACTGACTCGATCGAAAGCTTTAGCAAGGTCTACTTGGAGCATTGCAAGCTGCTCAGTGGAACCGTAACAGTACTCAAGAAGTGTACGGGCGATATGTATGTTGGTCTGAATTGATCGGCCTCTAATTCCGCACGTCTGATGGGAACCAATGAGAATCGACATCGCAAATTGTAATCTATTAGATAAAACTTTTGCAAAGATTTTATAATCAACGTTTGACAGCGTGATTGGTCTGTAGCTTTCAACAGAACGCAGTTTTTCCTTATCTGAGCTTTTTGGGATTAAAACTGTGTGGTTTTTGCAAAAAGATTGTGGAAGGGCGTCCACCTCTAAACTTGTAATAAATATATCCAATAATATGGAACTGATAATCCCTTTGAACGCTTTGTAAAATTCGCTTGAAAGTCCATCAGGGCCGGGGGTTTTCGATAAAGGCAGCTGATCAATAGCTTGCTCAATTTCTTGAATGGTAACAGTACCACTGATGAATGCACACTCCTCATTCTGTAAAGGTTTTACTAGAGACACAAAACTCTTAAAGACTTTTGCATCATGATCTTCGGGAGGTGCACTGAACAAAGCATTGTAGTAACTTTCAAATTGTGAAATTATGTCATTCGTATTTGTTACAAGACTACCTTTGGAGTAGATTTCCGAAATTACTTTTGAAGTACCGTGACGTCGCTCATCAAGTAAAGCTTGACGTGTTGGCTGTTCAGAGTGCAAAGCACGGCTGTTTCGAGATCGAACTCGCGCACCTCGGTAACGTAGTGCGTCATACTTTTGTAACTCACATTTAATATTTTCCATATCTTCTATGTAAGTGCCTGGCATTTCGCATTCCATCTCGTAAATGCTACTTAGGCTCTTGAGGAGCATTTTTTCTTCATTCTTTCTATAAAATGATTTCACCGACCCAATTTCTATAGCCACTGTGCGAACCTCTTGCTTAAAGAGTTCCCAAGCAGCAAATAATGGCAAGTCTGTAGAAAAACAAGTTGTTAGGGCCATACGCACACGATTGATAAATTCCTGATCATTTAGGAGCTCAGAGTTAAGTTTCCAGAGTGCCCACTGTGGTCGGAAATTGGTTACAGATTTCTCACCAATTTTTGCGATAACCATACAATGATCAGAGAACGAAACTGGGATAGTACTACAAGACAGTCCTCGGGAGAGGAGTGATGAAGAGACATAAATTCGATCAAGGCGGGCGTAAGAGTGACCTTGAATTCGTGTATAAGAGCAAGAACCCTGTCCCGACGCTCCTATATCTATGAGCCCTGCATTCTCTATCACGTTAGACAAAACTTCACCACTCCTGTCTCGCTGAATGTTAATCCCACTTCGATCACTCGGATCACATACACAATTGAAATCTCCCATTAACACAATGCAGCGTTCACAGTCCAGTAGATTAGACACAGTATCAAATAAAAGAATTCGTTTGGCAGCGTCATTAAATGCGTAGAGGTTAACTATTCGCCATGGCACACCCTGCAACACAAAATTGCAGTATATGTATCGGCCTTCAGCGTCCACATGGTAACTAAATGCTGAACAAAGTAGGCTCTTTTTCAGAAACAGGAAGCAGCCTGCGGATAAACCAAGGGCGTGTGAAACGCAGACATTATATTCAGACAGAAAAGGTCCCAAGGCCCTTTCTGTTTCGTCATCACTCTCAATCTTCGTCTCCTGCACGGCGACGAAGTCGAGGCGATGCCTAGATAAAAGCCGGCGAAGCTGTGCCTGTTTCTGCAAAGACCTAAGGCCCCGTACATTCAAAGTTGCGAAGAGAAGTTGCTGTGTCAGCGCCATGGTGACTAACCACTATACGGGCCTAATTATCTATGTAGTCGGTCCTTGAGGGCAACGGTGAGGCTCCCTCCGAACCCCCACCAGGCCTCCTGGACCGTGATCGTCGGCACTTTCCTGGGTGTTTCGATGTCTTGCGGCGACGTGCTTTTCTTGTGGTACTGGTCGTGTCGCTTTCCGTGCTTGTTTACGATGTGTTTGTCGCACGGCGCTTCGGAATTGATGTATCCGCGTTACTTCGCCTGTCCTCTACCAGCACAGGGCACGTGTCGAGAAGCTTGGGTGAAGCAGATGATTCATTTTCGGCTGCCTCTTTAGCTTGCTGGGCAGGAACTGGCGGTGTGATTACGGGCGCCTCATTGCACTGTTGCTTGGACTGATCATCTGTCGCTTTGCTACCTTCCTTGTCCTTGGGCGGTTGTGCGATGACATTGTCTTTTACATCTAGACGAGACTTGCCGGCACAACTGGTCTCCGCGGCAGAAGGAACATCTCCGGTCGCGTCGAGAACCTCTGTGGCGTCCATTATGGGTTCTTGCACGCCTTCGTCAGGAGGTCGTGTCCTATGTCGTAACTTGTCGGCGTATGTTACCACACATTCTTCAGCTGTGTGGCCAAAGCGCCGGCAGTCTTCACAGCGTGGAGTTCTGCAGTTGCGACGAATGTGGCCGACCTTGTTACAGCGGAGACAAAGCGGGGGTCTGCCTGGAATCAGTACAAGGCTCTGCACTCCACAGACAGGTAGTAGATGTGGAACGTCACCCACACCTACTCCGTCAGCAAGAGACAACACCACATCACGATTTAGAGTACGCATTTCTTCCATCTCCGATACTCTCCAGCTTTCTGCTGATATAGATGTCACTTTCCCGTAAGCCTGGAGTGAATCTCGAATGTAGGCGTCTTCCAAACGCTCAGGTAGCCATAAAAGCTTCATTTTTACTTCCGTGGGCTCAGGATCCATGACGATGCAGCGTCTTCCTTTCACTGATAAATCCCCGCACGTGACTAGATTTGATTTTGCCATTGGTGACTTGCACGTCACCATCCACACGTGCGACATCTGAAATTGGCCAATGGAACTTATTTCCTTTAGGTCAATAACATTCCGAAGGGCGTCTCTGAAGTCTTGGGCTCTGTACGGTCGACCAGCTAAGTCAGCATGCAGGAAAACGGAGTCCACAACCAGCTTACCGGTAGGAAGACGAGGTAGCACAATACGGTAGTCATTGCTGCTGGCTGACGCCTGAGCAGCACCTCGGCCAGGGGCCGAAAAATCCTTTGGAGCGGAGAACATGAAAAAACGCGACCGTTCGGACATGGCAAAATATGAATGGCATGGCAAAATATGAATCGGTAATCATAAATTGGCGTGGCCTAAAGAAGGAGTAGGCCACGCCGATTCATGATTACCGATTCATATTTTGCCATGTCAACGCGCAGAGACAGTAGCAGCTTTGCACAGACGTCTCGCACAGACATGGTAGATGCGATATCGCCTTCAACTAAAACTTACGCCTCTATCAGAACGAAAAAGTAGGTGTCCGTATTGCATAGTATGCCTGGAAGTGCTGCAACACTGATTTGCTTTTGCGATTCGTATATTAACAAGGAAAAAGCCTTAAATGAACCGCCGACCCGGGATGTTGTACGGGCTGTTACTGCCGATTTTGACAGCCGTTTCTTGTTCTTCGCGCAAATGTAATGCAACATTTCCATAGCTCGACAATGCTTTTCAATCGACAGGTATGTTTAGCCACAGATCTCCGTCAGAGAAGCGGTCGGTTAATGCGGCTGGCAGCCTTCAGCAACAGCACACATAGGTATATGTTTATAACGCTTCATATCGGCACTCATCGCTTGTTGTGCTGACACCGTATACACGAAAGAATGGTCTGTTTAAAAACACCGATGGGAAAGCGGAACTACACAGTGATTTATCCTTGTTAGACTTGTTGATTCCTCAGCCTAGACGGGCCGATAGAGTGTAGACGGACTCGGCGGGTACGGTAGGCCTAGCCTTCGGGGGAAGCAAACGATCTCGGTTTGGGTACCTGGCGAATGGGAAAATGTTTGTATTTGAGCTTCAGAACCTTTTAAATATTCTTTTTACTACACCAGGGAAAGTGGAAGCGCCCGAATCGCCGCAGCTTTGTTGTCGGTGCGATAATATCAATCAGCGGCAGGCTTCCTCAGGTCCGTTCGAACGCGTCTGAAAGGCTGCTGGATTTCGTTTCGACTGTACAACACTGCGACAACTCGCAGTCATCGCTTGCGTACAAACTACTAGAAAACGAGGCGTTATATGCGTTTGCGTAATTTCGTTCACGAATGCAGCCATCCGCACAGTCAAAAGGAAAATGTACAAAGTGAAAGTGATCTCAAGTGTCGCTTATGCATGGGCTAGCATCACGCACCTTTATTCCAAGCTGCAACACCGCCGACACGAAATAGACATTTATGATCCCAACTTATAGCGCTATATTTAGGACAGGAGTCTGTTTTTTGGACAGGAGATGCCCATAAAGTTGTATCAAGCATTTAATATTCAACAGCGCCTATACTCCGGCAGTGCGGCACAAACGAAACCAGCGCAGTCTCCAGTAAAAGCCAGCGAATTCCAGCGCGTGTACAGCGCACACCAGTGCGCCCCAGCGTCATAGCAGTGAAACCAGCGTCTCGTCCAGTGTGACCCAGCACTTATCCAGCGATCTCACCAGTGTCGCAGTGACTCCCAGTGACTCCCAGCGTGCGCCAGCGTCCCCAGTGCCACCCAGTGCCAAAACACGCGCTGGTTTCACACTGGAAGGCACTGGAAGACGCTGGTTTTTGCAATAGGGTCATCTTGTTTATTTACAGATAACGATTACTCTCTGTCGAAGAACTGTTCGCCTGCGGAAAGACCAATATCTCTTTTTTGGTGTGTTGAAAAGCCCACTGCGCGCCCCACCATCACAGGAGAAAAAGCTACCATGTCTCTTTTGGCATTGAAGCAAACGTGCTTGCCTTTCCTGCAAGAGGCGTTATATTTACTGCTCACACATTTACAACGACGGCTCCGTTTCATCTGCGAGCTACTCGGGTGCCATTACCCTTCGGGTTAAACAAGTAGTTATCAAGTTCAGCGATGTCGTCCACTTAAAGACATCGACCGCGATTGAGCTTGCCGCACTCCTTACGCCCATCAATTATGTCATTGGGGAAGTACGAAGCAGAAGATGGTCTTTTGGGATTCCGAGCCAGCTTTTAAAACCGTGCAGGCTGTCAACCCCGCGTCGCGTAATGAACGACCAATCAGTGTCCGACATCCGAGAGGCTCACTATCATGCTCTCGAAAGGGGTCACTTTGTTTTTCCGTGGTTGCAGAGTCATCGCATCATCGTCGACAATAACTTCGCTGAAGGTGCCGCTTGGTCCGCCCATGAAAGTGCCCAGATAATTAAGATACCTCCGTCTAGAACTGGCGCTGTAAACCTCCTGGTTCGTAACGCCACTCATCTAACTGCATCTCCCCTCGGTGCCATGCGGATTCTTGACCTTTTCCTGCAACTACAGCTGACACAAGGCTTCTCCCTCTGCTACAAAACGTTATTGTGTCACTCGTGGCTGGTATGTAATTCATGCAAACCTATTGGTTTTTCCGTGTGATGAGTAACACAGCTTCGTGTGACAGTTGAGGGTCTATCGAACATCTGCTCCGTATCTGTCCTCGCCATGACGACCAGCGGCTTCTACTCAGCCACGTGTTAGATCTACTAATATCATTATATCACAAAAGCACTTTCTCCCTGACCACATGGCTAAGAAGCCAAGAATGAGAAACTCGCATTACTGCAGTTCCTGCCGACAAAGCGACATAATCAGTGTTTTTTTTTTTATTCTTTCACACTTCTTTTACTTCCTTAAAGCCCTTTCCTCTGCGTAGAGAAGCGAACCTTACTTGCATCTTGTTGCCCTCCTTGCCTTTACTTCCGCTTTATTTCTCCATCTTTCTCTACGTCGATGAATCGCAATATTAGCTTTAGTATTAGCACTCTGCCACACATATCGAATTCGCCTATGTCTCTAGCTAAACGCAAAATAATGCGCATTAGGCAAGGAAACCGCACCAGCGATTGGACATATCAGAGCAGAGCATGGTGGAAAGTCCAATTACCTAGCACGTGTACAAGCACAGAAACAGGAACTTCTTTAAAGCATAATAACGACAGATATATTTCCTATTACGATGTAGCCTGTAAAGTAGAAGATGCCATACCAAGAAGCCCATATAGCAACCCTCAGCGACAGTAATATCGGTTGCTTCTCTTTCCAAACGCGTATTTGATGTACCTGTAGTCAACACTGTGCATAGTGAAACGAACAAGAAAATTGGGGGAAAGAAGCCGGAGAGTAAAGTAAAGTAAGCTTCAGGGACGGGTCCACCAAAGCGAAAAGGCCCAAGAAAGTGCAAGTTGCCGATAGTGAGTCGAGAAAAGC
The DNA here is from genome assembly GCF_013339745.2 of Dermacentor silvarum. NCBI lineage: Eukaryota > Metazoa > Arthropoda > Arachnida > Ixodida > Ixodidae > Dermacentor > Dermacentor silvarum. Next base: position 106,210,560 of record NC_051157.2, read on the forward strand.
TTTAGCGAATACCCACTGTGCCTAATGAGACGCCCGCTTTCTGGTGTTCTGCAAGCGAAGGCGGACAGCCAGATTCCATTAGCTAAGCTTGCCGCGTGACTGAAAATCCGTATTCTGTGCGCGAGATTTCTTTCGTTCCGTGCACGCTTCGCTTCGAATGTTTGTGCTTGCCACGAAAGTGCACAGTCAGTGTTCGAGACACGTGATTTAATATACTTGTTTATATTTCTTTATTTTTCTCGTCATGGTTTTTTGTTGTTTTTTTTTCAAATTATTGTGACCAGCGACACAAGCTTAACTCGCTCAAATTACAATGTTGCAGAAAAGATTTAGAGATAAAAAGGGCCCCTTTTTCAACGACTGGCGCTGTTAAGAAAGAAAAAAGTCACAGGCCTGCGCGATACACGTAGCACAGTCACAACGGAAGCTGGAGGAGCGCCTTCATAGGAGCTCCATTTTCGGCATCACGCACTAAAGGGTTCGTACCTTTCGAGGAGGCGCCATGACGTGTACCGAAGAGTATAAACACAGGTATCGAGACTACGCGGCGCACATGTCACATCCCTTGACCCGTGGCACTATACGATGCGGTTGATGAGGATCATCATCACCATTTATTTGCATCCCCTTTGAAACAGGGCGGTGACAAATAGTTACCTAGCCTGCTTGAGTTGACAATGTCCAGCTACAAGCAACATTCAACTGCTACATGCACCTGTTACATGTCGAGACACTTGGTGGAATACAACGCAACTGCAACGCAAAATTTGTACGTATCGACGCTTTGCAACTCGCATGTCAAGTTGTGGCAAGTGGCATGATGTGATGCTAATGATGATGATGATGATGATTCATTGGTATTCCTTTCGAAACGGGATGATGACAAACAGTTCCCAAGCCTAGCTGTATGACTTAATCAGGTATGTCATGCATGTTTTTCATTCTAGTATTTTTTATACATCTGCTTAATCTTCTTTTTCTTCCTCAAGATTTATCTATCTAGCTTGTACGGCTTTCTATGCAACTACTACGTGTCGTGACGCCTGGTGGAGTACAACGCAACTGCAATGCAAAGTTTTCACGCATCTACGGTACGTGGCGCGCATCTCACATCGCGTGTAGGGAGCGTTGCATGTAGGCTCCCTAACGACGTGTCTCCTCACGCACCAGGAGGCATGTATAGAGCATTTTTCCGTTACAAGCTAGCAAGTGCTTGCTTCGCTCAGTGGTAGAGTAGTTGATTCGCCTCGGGGAGCCGGGGGAAAGTAGGGACGCGCGACGGGACTGCCATGCCGGGAGAGCGGAAGCAAACTAGGTATGCAAGCACTTGGATCGACGACAAATAGAGGGCGAGCGCACACATGGCCGACTAGGGAGCCTACAGCGTTGCATGTAGCCTCCCTATGGCCGACGCGGGTCGCACAGCGGCAAATATTTGAGAAACCCTTATTAAGGCGAAATGCTTAGGTGTCTATGTTGGCAGTGACCTTGCGGTGACCCTTCGGGGACCTTGGCGAAACTTCGCCGTGACAAAAAAAAATGGTCGACGCTGCAAAGAGTCACAAAATCACGTCAGGAAATGCTCGGATTGACGCCACATTTCTCAGGGAGGTTCCTGAAACAAAGTAAATTAGTGGCTTTGAAAATAAAATTTGGTACATTTCGTTCTGGGTGGAAAGCGAACCGCAGCCTCCTCGGTGCGAGACGTGCCACCACGGTTCCGGCCTACTAAAGGTGTGCCTCCTCAACGCCTCCTAAAACGCTTTAGGAGGCGTTGGCCTACTCCGTGCCTGATTGCACACGTCACGTGGTCACAGAGATGCGCTCGTACCACTGCTCGCGCGTTCGGCGGCTTCTTGCAGAACTGGCTCAGGTGCCAGCGTTCCATACTACCACTCCCTCGACGAAGGCGCTGACGGCACTGGTCCACTACCAGTAGATGCAGTGCTTTCGATGAGTTATGTCGTGCGCTCAGATGCAACCAGGCTTTCGCCTTCACGTTTTACAAACGTGTAATACTTGGTTAATTTTTAAATTTTTTATCTACCTGTGGGTCTATTGATTTTGAAAATGGTGCCTATTGATAACTAGTCTACTGAAAATTCATATCAAAGTGATGACACGTATAAGCTTTTGCATAGAATGATGCGATTTTGCATCAAATTCGGGAACTGAGCATTTGAACACACATCTGTTGCCGGACACGAAAAATTCATAGAACCCTAGCCATACGCAGCTTCGCTGTTATATTAACCACTGTTAAATCGACCAAAGGATAAAATTGTGGGGTTGCCAAAACCACGATCTGATAATGAGGCACGCCGTAGTGGGAGACTCCGGAAATTTGGACCACCTGGGGTTCTTTAACGTGCACCTAAATCTAAGTACACGGGTGTTTTCGCATTTCGCCCCCATCGAAATGCGGCCGCCATGGCCGGGATACGATCCCCCGACCTCGTGCTTAGCAGCCCAACACCATAGCCACTGAGCAACCACGGAGGGTAGATCAAAAGTTAACAAGAAGGCTGCCAAGTACAAAGCGCCCTGGCAGACGAAGTTAGGCTTATAAGAGTTTGAGTTGAGCTTTGATCCCCGGAACAATAACAAGTAATGTCTGGCAGCTAAGGATGATCATCATTGCATCCAATATTTCTTAATCATGACGCAAAGTTTAAAGCAAAAAAAATAAAAAAACAAGCTTGGTCTCAGAGTAGAGGCTGGGCCGGTATTTTGTAGCGATGCGTTATGCTTTATTCTATGCTAGTCTTATCATCCACCGCTTACGGCCGGCTGATTCCGTTGATAACGTGAGCGGACCATCGCTCTGACCACTGACCAAGCGCCAACAGCGCGAAACGGCATTAGCATCGGAGAGGCATCGCTAGAAAATGCCGGCCCTTTTGGTTTTCACAGGCATCGCAGCCTTCCATTGGCGTGACGGGATGATGATTTATTCGCATCCCTTTTGATATGAGGCGGTGCAAGTAGTCATCTAACCTGCTTGAGGCAATCAAATATGCTATATATGCGTTTCATTCTACCATTTTTGTATACGTCTCTTCAATCTTTTTTCCCTTCCTGAAAACTTCACTATATATCTACCATGTACCGCTACCTATACCTGTAACGGATCCTGTCGTATCAAATCTCTTCCCTGCTTTTTTTTTTCCACCAATACTCTAAATGCATCCTACTTATCTCGACTGCTGACTGGTTGATGCTTCTGCTAACTCTAAATCCACGTTCATGATTGATGATGATTTAATGGCATCCCCTTTAATGGCCTGCTTGATTTGATCAGGTATGCTATACGCGTTTTTATTTAGCATTTTTGTATTCATTTACCTAATCTTTTTTTCCTTCAAAATGTACCTTGTACCGCTACCTATGACTGTAACAGATCCGGCCGCATCAATCCGCTCCCCGCTTTTTTTCCACCAATACTCTAAACGTCTCTTGCTTATCTCGACTGCTGACCGGTTGATGCCGCTGTTCACTTTAAACCCAAGCGCCTCTGGAAAGTGTACGTTACCTATGGTTCTCACTGGGTTAATCCCTTCGCATTGCATTAGGATGTGCTCAGTGGTCTCCAGATACTTGCTGCAGCCTACACATGCCTAATCTAGTTCCGAATATTTGCTCCGGTATGTGTTGGTCCTTAGGCAAACGGCTCGAGCCTCAAATAGCAAGGCACTGCCCTTTGTGTTATCGTACAGATTTTCCGTCCTGGATGCTACAAGCGCGACGTAGCATCGTCAGCCTCTAACGCATGACTTAAAACTTTGAAAACACTAAAGCTAGGTGATCGAGTGCTCAAAAATCCCCATGACTATATCACTGCTGTGCTGCGTGGCACGTTCAAGAGAATCTTGAACACCACCGACAGCACATTGAATGACTGTTCCAAGTTAATCTTGAATTTTTGCGCGTACGAGATGCACATTAAAAATATGGTCTTTTAAAAGATTCAAAGGGCTGTGCACATCGGTTGCTTGTCATGCAATATGGTAACAGTTACCGTTTCAGCAATAGTGGTCCACTCGTGCATAAAGGGGGTCTAGTACAGTTGGCATCGCAGTTCAACTAAAAGTTGAATGATATCAAAGTGATTTCCTAGCTTTTCGAGCTTCACAGTGCCGTGCCACAGCTGTCGACGGGTACGTTGTCCCGACATTCACACCTAAAGTGACCTTGGTGCTACAGAATCATTTATTGCGCGCCATTGCAGACGGAAAAAGAAAAGGTATCGTGGCACTAGAGTCACGTGACTGTTATGTTCTGTTGAAAAAGTTTCTGCTTGTGATACACTCTTGAAAAAGCTTGCACCCTTTGGGCTTATCTTGTAAGACAACAATAATAGTCAACTATCTTGCGCGCCTTTCCTTTCTGTAACCCTGCGCGTCAGGTCACGAACGGCATGCGCGATATCAGCTTGACATATCATTCTCCCACGGTTGAGTGAGTGGAGTTCGCCGAGCCCGCTCGCCTGACCGTCGCCCGCGCTGCCTGCTCGCTCGGTCGACGATGGTTCGGAGAGCGCGATGGCTCCCACCTACACTACAGACGCTGAAGGCTGGACCACCATTCATTCCCGCAAACAGGTGAGCCCGCACAGTCTCTCTGCAATCTCGTCATCTACAACTGCTGAAAAATTAATATACCGGCCACCACAAGGCTTGCGTCACGTCCAAATTCCACCCGGTGAACTGAACCAACCGCACTCCTCGCTAGGGCTGAAAACCAGGAAGCGGACATCTCTGCTACGCTTGCGAGTGAGGCAGAACTATTCTGCTTCCTGCTTCGACACATTCACTCAAGAAGGAACCCCATTGCTGAACTGAGAGAAAACTTCTGGATATGAGGGCCCAGGTGTAAAGAAAGTCGCAACATCCTCAGCCCTCTCCACCTTTCGAATTCAGTGGTATCGATTTTGCCGGACCGCCTACAAAAAGATAACGAAGCACCAACGAAGAAGTGTTATATACTAAATGCGAAGCTTTTCAGAGCGGTTCATCTGGAGCTTGATCCTCTGACATTGTAACAATCGTACATTTTTGCAGTTATTTAATCTTACTGCGCCCATAGTTATCTGTACACATTAGAGAAAAAGCAAAATTCACGTACCACATATCAGTAATTATCACATTGCGTACCAAGCTTGCGTGCTTCAGACTTCCTCTGTAACATGCGAAGAACCTTTTAGTTTTCTCCTGCTCGCGTGCCAGACTTCCTCTGTAAATGCGAAGCTTTTGGCAGCGGATCCTCTGACCGTCTCAAACTTCCAACTATCAGCTCGCATCTATCAAGCCACTCCAGCCAACACCTGCCGAGAAGTCATCCATGATATAACACCCAAAACCACATCGGCTTCACTCATGGGAAACCTCTGGGGCCCTGACTCGGGCATCCTTACCGCTCGCATGATGGGACTCCACGCACACTGCCCTCATCACGTTCTCTGGCTCGCACATTCCGTGCTGGGTGAACTATCGTGGTGTGATGGTGCGCTGTGCCCCATAAAAGCCTCGGACACAATTCTGCAGCGTCTGCTCCGGCCTCGGTCACCATGCGGATGTGTGCCCCAATACTGAAGTTATTAAGTGCCTTACATGCGGCTTTACGCTAGACTCGCAGAAACAACCGCACACCTGTCGCATGGGCTGCCCTCACTGTGGCGGGGACCACCAAGCCGGAGATTCTTGCTGCGAAGTCCGAGTGGCTGCAGACCGCGCCCTCCGTCAACCGGAGTACGCCCGTCGTCTACGTCTCCGTGTTTCTGCCAAAGATCTCCAAAAAGTGGTACAACCGTGAAGTCAGCAGCAGCAATTCATTCCATTGACTATCCTCACTTACCCAGGCGGCATTCGTCGCCGACTCGTCCACCTCGACTGAGAAACCTCGCCAAAACAAAAGCGCAAGCCAAGCCAGGAGCAGCAGTGTGCCCCCGAGCCGCTCCAAGACCCCCCACCGCTCACCCAGTGGACCAGCTGGCCAGGCCGCCTCAACCTCACAGGCTACAGCGGAACACCTTTCTCAGGCAAGTCAACCAAGCAGCCATTCCTCAACTCTTCCTGCCCCAAACCCAACATTCTGCCAACAGCCCCTAAACCCAGTAAAGCAAAACGCGACTGCCGCGCTGCTGCCCTCCGTACCAAATGCCCTGGGGTGCCAGAAATCAACTCTCCTTCCCCTTTAACCCCCTCTCAAACGTCATCTGCCATGGACACTGACCCAGCTACTAACACAGAAACATCTTTTTCCAACACCTCACCTACAACCCTCAACCCACAAGTATCTTCACCTGGGCTGAATCGACAGACCTCGTCGTCTGCCTCTCCGTCTGAAATTAACAAGCCGCACACGAACCAGTCGGCCTACGCCTCTCTGGAGGCCCGCATTAAAGCTATTGAACAAAGCTTTGCGGCATGCCCGCTCATCGCCAATCCTGCGGCTCTCACGGAAGTCTTAGACCGACACAAGTCGTTGGAACAGCGCTTTGAAACCACACTCTCTAGGGTCGAAGCGGCATCAGCTTCTGTCCACCAAATCTCCACAACTCTTCCCACCCTCATCCGTGAAGCGCTGGATGATCGTCTGGCACAATGCTTTGGTGACATGGATCATCCGCGTCACTCCCGTAGCCCCGGCCGCTCGCGTAGTCGTTGCCGCACCGCATCTGAGGATCGGCCGTACGAATTCTAAATTTGCGTTCTCCACAATGGCGTCTGATTTAATCGTGCGGCAGTGAACTGCAGGGGGCTCGCGCGCAAACGAGGGCTCCTGCTGCAGTACATTGCCGCACACACCTCGCCACCTGACATCATATTTCTCCAAGAACCGCTCAACTTATTACTCTGACTGGATACACTGTTTTTGGCTCTCACCCTACTCACCTCACCTGTGTACGTAAAGACCTCACAGCGATCGAAGTAGCGGACACTCCATCCTATCTCACAATTCGCCTTATTTCCACATCCTCCGGAACCTCTCCTACGACTTGCGTCTTCCTCACTAACGTCTATTGCCCCCCTCGTGCATCCAGCACAACCCTTGATGACGCCTTTCGCCTACGCCCTACTCGCCTCTTTTCTGATCTCGTCGGAGGTGATTTTAACGCCCCGCACACTGCCTGGGGCTACCGAAATAACACCCCTAAAGGCACTCACCTTCTAAAAACTTTCCGCGATCATTACTTTCTTTTACTTAACGACCCAGATTCTGCCACGCGCCATGGCAACTCTGTTCAACGTGACACAACACCGGATCTAATTTTTACACGGGGGTCCTATGACGGCAACGTGGAACAACACCCACGACTCGCTCACAAGCGACCACACTCTTATCATCACCACGCTACATACCACAGCATTCAAGCGCCGTAGCAATTCCACACGCATTACGAACTGGTCCCGGGTGAGACAGGTGCGTCAGGATGCCCCCCCCCCTGCCTCCACACTACAGGAATGGGTTGACGCGCTGCACACTTGTGTTCACGATCACACCACATCGACGCAGACCAGCGCGTCGGATGCACTACCCGATCAGCACCTACTCCATCTTAGGGATGCTCGACGAGGCCGTCTGAAACGATGGCGCCGCCACAAAAGCAACCGCCGTCTACGGTGCTCGAATTAACCGACTTAATGAAGAAATCGCCGATTATTCCGACACACTTACGCGAGAGAGCTGTCTCCACACTTGTGACCGTCTAGCCACTACCATGCACCTCGGCTCTGCATAGCGTCTCCTTCGCTCCCTTCTTAATCCTGCGGCCACACGCACGAGCAGCCAGCACGCTTTAAGCAAGATTCTCGACTCTTGTGACACAGTGGAAGCTCTCTATCAAGATCTCCGGGACACCTACATTGCCCCATACCATAAACCAACGTACCCAGATTACACAGGACCCCCTTCAGTCGATCTCGATCTTTGGGATCCTTTCACTCTTCATGAACTCCGAGCAGCTAATTCAGCCCTCCATGTAATACGTGTCCGGGTCAGGACAAAGTCTCCAATAGTCACCTACGCAATCTCGCCGACTCGGATTACGACTTCCTACTCTCTGTTATGAATAATGCCTGGAATACTGGTGACCTTCCTTCTGCATGGAAGCATGCTGAAATCATTTTCATACCCAAACCAGGGAAACCCCCCGCGCTTGCATCCCTTCGACCTATCTCCCTCACCTCCGGCATCGGTAAGCTCATGGAGCGCTTAGTACTATGCCGTCTTCAGCGTTTCTTTATACATCTTACTTACCTCCTACTTTCATTGGCTATCGCGAACACATCTCCACGCAAGATGCGTTTTTACAAATCCAACATGACATTCTCTCTGGCCCTAGCACCTCGCAACTGCCACTAGCTCTTGACCTTTCAAAAGCTTCGACAACGTGACACACGATTCAATGTTGCAGGAACTTGCTCGCACGGACTGTGGCGCTCGCATGTACAATTACGTTCGCTCGTTCCTACGCGGTCGCTCCTACTCCCTACAATTCGCCGATGCCCCGACATCATCCGTATATTCGCACCCTCAGCGCGGTATACCGCAAGGCTCAATTCTTTCTCCTCTACTCTTCAACCTCGCCATGTACATCGTTCACCGCGCCCTCGAACCTTTAACCTGCATCCGCTATACTACCTATGTTTGTGACATAATCATCTGGTCTTATCTAGGCTCGCCGGGATACATACAAGACTGTCTACAGGACGCCCTAGCTACCGCTTCGGCTGCCACCAAAACAATCGGGCTTTCTTGCTCACCCGCTAAATCTGCTCTCCTCCTTGTCCACCATCCGCGATGGCGACCCCCTCCCCTAGCACTACTACTGGATCGTCATCCCATTCCTCTAGTAAAATCCATGAAAATTCTCGGCCTACACGTCCAAGTCGATGGGGGAGCCTCTTCCGCAATCCGGCACATTCTCCAGCAAGGGGAACAAATTCTACACCTAATGCGTCGCGTCACTAACCGTGTTAGGGGCCTACGCTAATCTGAACTTCTTCGTCTTCGCGACGCACTCCTTCTATCTCGCTATCGCTACCAGCTCTCTTATTTAACTCTTCACCAACAGGACCATAATCGCCTTGACGCACTCGTACGCAAAGCAACAAAAATCGCTTTGGGCCTCTCAATCGATAAGTTCCAGCAACGGCCGCCTAGCTAGCTGGGCGTCCACAACACTACAGAAGAGATTATCTTGGCTCACCGTCGCAATCAGGAACTTCGCCTGAGCACCACCACTCAGGCACGCCACATCCTGGCCTATGTTGGCTTCTCTGTCTTCACGTCGCCCTCCACCACCTCTCCGGCACTTTCGTCATTCAGCGCGGCACTTCTACGCATCGCGCCATTACCTCGCAACATGAATCCCTGTATACACGCACAACGCCGCGTGGCTAGAATCCGCTATTTTCAGCATTTCATCCGCACTCATAAAAACCGTCATTTCTACTACACGGACGCTAGCGTCTCCTCACTCGGCTCTGCCATAGTGGTTCTTTCGGGCAGCTATGCTATTCTCCATAGGGAAGTCCTCTCGATTACAGATCCCGCACTTGCTGAACTACATGCGATAGCTGCTTGCCGCTATCTTCCCCCCAACACCCCGCACCTTCCTATCATTTTCACAGACTCCATGCCCGCCTGTCGCTCCTTATTACGCGGGGAACTTCCTACTAGAGCACTGCACGGGCCCGGGCCGGCCCGAAAGCCCGGACCCGGCCCGCGGGCCGGGCCGGGCCGTCCGAAGCGTTTGTCGGTGGGCTCGGGCCGGGCCCGGGCTTAAAGCGGCGGGCCCGGGCCGGGCTCGCTTGAAGCCACGGGCCCGGGCCAGACTCGGGCCCGATCATTGAAGGGCCTAAGTAGGCCTTCGAGCACACGCGACCCTTATGCATTGCATGGTTCAGTGCATTCTGTGCCAAGCTGAAGTGACACGTGCAAGATGACTGTCATCATCTTTATCAGCCTATATTTATGTCCACTGCTGGACGAAGGCCTCTCCCTGCGATCTCCAATTAACCCTGTCTTGCGCTACCTGATTCCAACTTGCACCTGCGAATTTCCTAACTTCATCACCCCACCTAGTTTTCTGCCATCCTGGACTGCGCTTCCCTTCTCTTGGTATCCATTCTGTAGCTCTAATGGTCCATCGGTTATCCATCCTACGCATTACATGGCCGGCCCAGCTCGCATTTTTTCCGCTTAATGTCAACTAGAATATCGGTTATCCCCGTTTGTTTTCTGATCCACACCGCTCTCTTGAATGTATATCTTATCGTATGAATATATCTTATCAAAGAAAATAGTAAAACAGATGAAGATCTCATTTCTAACAGCGGAGCTGTTTTATCCGGGCCTAATGTGTCCGCTGAATCCAAAAATGTGGGCCGATCCTGGCAGCAGTGCAGAAAGGGTCCAAGCGCAATGGCACATACACCTGTGAACTAGCGAAGCTGAGCCTGGATAAGTCTAGCTAAGAATGGTGGGGACTAATTGCCTATCGATAGGCAAACGATAGCCAATCAGTAGCTAGTCGATAATCGATCAATAATCAATAAATTCCTGAAAATGCTCGGGATGACTTGGTAGGGCTTAGCCTAGCCCAAATACGTGGCCAATACCTTACGATAGCCAATCGACAGCCAATAATAGCTAATCGACAAAAGGATCAATTATCAATAAATTCGGATAACTTGGTAGAGCTTAGCCTATCCCAAATACGTGGCCAATATCTTGCAATAGACAATCGATAGCCAGTCAATAGCTAATCAAAAATCAATCAATAATAAATAAATTCCGGGAAATGCTGGGGATGACTTGGTAGTGCTTAGTCTAGCCCAAAAGCCAGGACTAGCTAGGTGCCCATCATCTCCGCTGTCTCTTTAGCATTGCGCCGCCAGTGCAAGCTACGCTATTTTTTTCTTCTTTTCCGCAAAAACGAACATTGTTTCCGCGTAAGGAAAAATAAATTATACAAAGAATCACTCCTCAAACCATTTCCATGTTACCGCTTTTGCGATCGCACCAGTGTCAATACTATGACATTATTTTAGCGCTAAGGCCAGTTAATTTTGTGCTTCAATGCATAAAACAGCGTTTTCCTCAAAAAGTTAACTGGAACGCCCATGCATTTCGTCGGACACTTTGAAAATTAATATCTCGAAACTGGTTCAGTCTTGAGAATTCGTTCCAAGTGGATACGCCTTGCGAACTCAGCGGCTGTAATTCGTAGATTGAAAGGTGTGCCGTAAAATAATTAATTAAAAAGTTAATTCGCGTAATTATGTTAAATATTCAATTAGGCGTTTTGACCATCCAATAGGCCATCCATGTCAGAATTAGCTTGCAACTACATAAAACAATTAGCCTCCTTAGAGCGTCGTCGCATTAATGCGAATGCAAGAAATCCTGAGATATGGTCAATTCCATACTTCAGAACACTCTATAAGCATCAGTCGTTAATACATTACCTACCATTCACTTTGAACAGATACAAAAATGGCGGTAATTTCAGTAAGAAAGAACTCAGCTGACACTTTGGTCGCTTTTAATGTATCTGATGTGATTATTATTCTGCCTTTGTGTATGGTTCTGAGTATATAATGTACATCCTGTTTCGTTTTCTTAGCAAATGTTGATCTTGTAAAATTCAGTCTCATGCTATGTTGTATAGCTGGTGTTGCGTTGTTTTGTATAGCTAGTATTGTTATTGTAGTGTTGTTTAAAATGCATTCTGTTAAAACTTTCCCATTCTGTTAACTCGCCGTGACGCAAATATTCTTTGTCTTTCCGTTCATAGCTATTTCGTCTATGAGGAATTCCAGCGATAGCTGGAAATATGTGTGAATTATTGTGCATGTGTGCACACTGTTTGCTGTACTATTGCCTTGCCTGGTCTTATGGGTCACGTCAAGCTACATATGTAGCTTTTAGTCCAAAATGACCGTCCAGCATGTAAACTGGACAATAAATTAATTTGATTTGATTGATTTCGTCAGACACTTTGAAAATTATTATCTCGAAACTGGTTTAGTCCTGAGAATTCGTTCCAAGTGGATCCGCCTTGCGAACTCGGCGGCTATAATTCGTAGATTGAAAGATGTGCCATAAAGTAATTAATTAAAACGTTAAATGGCGTAATTATGGTAATTCTTCAATTAGGCCTTTTGATTTCTCGTGGAAGTAATCGCCGCCTCATCGAGTAGTTTAGATCAAGGATTGTAACTGTGCTATCTTCCACAGGCAATCTTTCAAAATTTGGTTCAGCTAAAATGAAACGCCCTGTATATTTGCATGCTAAATGACATCATAGAACCATATCATACAAATCAAGGTAAGTGCATGCGCACCACCAGAAAAACTGTAGCACAGGCAATGGGCCGGATTACTGATGTTGCCGTGGGAGAAACAAAGATTTCGGCCTTTTATTGCTTATATATACTGCCGCTGATTAAACCTCGAGAAGGTGAGGCTGACAGATACGGTACAATCTGTAAGTAAAAAAAAAAAGATTTTTTTTTCTTACAGGCCGGGCCTGGTCATGCACACGCGGGCCCTAGCTAAGCTTAGTAATGAACGCCCGGGCAGCCGACAAGCCCAGACGGGCTCTCTTCTTTCTCCCACACGTATACATCTCCTTCGCGCAGTCGCGGAAGAGCCACCTCCGCGATGTCACAGGTGTGGCGGTCATCCCAATGGCTCTCACATGCTGTGGTCCTGCCCTCCTCCCCACACTTCCCCCCAACATCCACCAACCTATCCCCTACCCCTACGGCTGCTTGGTTGACTCTCGCAGCATCATTGCTGGCTCAGCGGTACTTGGCAACCTTCATTGCTGCAGCGATGAAAGGCGTGCCCGGCGGGACCCTGGACTGAGGGACCCTCTCCACAACTGCTACTGTTACTTTTTATTTTAATAAAGTGCATCATCATCATCGACAGGAAAGTATCGAGCGCGGAGCTTTTAAGAAAGGAAACGCAAGCGAGGCAGACGACGGAGATTGTTGTGGGACAAGATAAGGCCCAAACGGTGCGAACTTTATTAAGAGTGTGTACTGCATCGAAATTTCATTGTTAGCCCCGTACAGCCCCATTTCGGTCTTCAGACGGCCGCTTTCTTCATCTTCCACACTTCGCATTTATAGCGCAACCTGAAATATCATAATCGCTCCTTGTGCATGCTCGCAAGTAAATGGTCCACTACTGACTTAACTACTGACGAACTATTAACTAGGACTCGCTTAGTGCTTAGTTGGTGCACACTTGACAAAGAGAGAGAGTGCAAGGACAAACACGCCACGAAAGAAACACGGACAGGTGACAAGTCTGTTTCTTTTCTGTTGTAGCGTGTGTGTGTGTCAGCGCTTAGTTACTATGTCAGATACACTACTGAGTTTCTGCAAGATCCTCGGCTTGTTACACGCACGACATTGTTGTCACGTGAAAATGAGGACATCGCTTTTCTGGCTCGTCACTTGTAACTGACTGTGCAACTTCAAATCTATGATTGCTTCCTTCAACAATTCCTGGAACTTTTCAATTTGTTCCAGGTGCTATAAATAGCCAGAGTTCAATGAATGCGCCACTATCGACATTATCATCAAGGAAACACGACAACGTTGCACTGAAAGTGGCAAACATTCAGCAAAAATAAAACTGAGTCTTCTCCGTCTCTTTCTCTCATTATTCGCACGCTACAACCGTTCAAGCTGTTTTCTAAGACTCATCCTATACCGACCGCGCTCGCTATGAATTTTTTCGAGTCGGGGTGGAACTGTGCATTGCATATTTTCTCATGACCCGACGAATAAATTTACCAAGTTCCTTCTGCGAAGACCAGGAATGTACTCCTCTTTGCTCCTTGGAATGCACAGCTATAATTTTTCGTTATCATGGTTCTATCGGAAGGCGGATGCATTAAACGACGCAAGCTTTAGGGCGTCCCACTTCTGTTCTAGTGAAAGCAATCTTCGTTGTTCTGTTCTCTACAACGGAAAACACTAAAGAGCAGCTAGACCCTGCATTTCTATCTCTATGCCACTCAATACATTTTTCTTGAGCCGTGAACTATTGGATGTACGAATTCGTTTACTTTATACGGCAAAGCCTTCCTTTCTCTACCGTTTCCAAGATCCGATCACCCGGCTCTGCACCGCGCAGCAGGAAATTGCATAAAGTATGGGGAAACCTGAAATGGGCAGTAAAGCAGGTCTTTTACTGCGGGAACTCGTTCGATCTCGGTGCCCCAAAAGCTTCGCGGTAACGATTGCCTCCATTGCACTGAAGGTTCGCAGATTTTCGTATAAAATGCCGCACACCCGTCCTCCGGCGCACTCTGCAGTTTTCGCGAAACAGAGAAGCCCAGGATAACATAAATGAGCTTTGTCTATTCTGGCGGTCACGGAGAGGGAAAACGCCTGATAGCTCGTAACAGGAGTTTTATTGCCGCAATAAAAGAGGAAAAAAAAGAGTGCCAACGGTCGTGTCTGCGGGTTAGTATATATACTTCACGAGAAAATGGTCGGTCGTTCTCAAAACCGAGGTTCGCCAGGAAATCAGAGCGTCTACAGAGTATCGAAAGGTCACAGCTTCAAACACTTTCTTCTAGAACTAGACGTGTTGTCTTGGTTTCATGTAGAGTTCTAATCTTTTACACAAGAAAATAACTGCGCAGCCTCATATATAATCAGGCTTAAGATAGCCTCCCCAAGCGTGGTCGACGGCCAACAGTTATATTCTATGATGTCTAATCGAGCTTGTTAACGTTGAGCGCTGCTAGGCATCGAGTTCGTGCGCTCAAGTTCCTCCATTCAACTCTTCGTACAAAGCACTACATTTTTCGGGTTTTGAATGGTGCCAAAGTACCCAAGGCGCAGCAGGTTCTCAGAGCGAGCACTGTCACATCCTCAAGAGCTTCTTTGTAAAGCGCCCAGCACCGTCTTCGTCTTATACATTATTACCTACTGTGGCATCAAAAATTCATGCGCCAACTCTACCCAGGTCAGGATGTGTGTGGCGCACAAAACACCGCGGAAATTACCATACGCGAACGTTGCTCACATAGCGCGTCCGCATCTGAACTGCAGAATGACATCGGGCAGAAATTGTACATTCAGCAGTACGTGCCAGCAGTAGGCAAAGCTTCGTTTTTCTTAAGCTTATAGAGTAAGCGTGACGCTAAGGAGGGGGCGTGGCTTGACGACGACGATGGTCTAACGAAAGGAGAGACAGACAACGGGCAGCCATAGCAAACCCACTGCCAGCTTTCAGCAGCTGCCGCCGGAGAAAAGGGGGGCTACCGAGAGCCATTTAGGGTATTTTCGTTGCAGCTTCAACAAAATAATAGACGCCTCCACTGAGCATGAAAAATTTGCATCCTCTCGAGAAGAGCAATTGGCCTTCCTGGAGCAGTATTTTTCCACTACTTCACTCACTAATATTTAAAGTAAACCTTGCCCCTCAGTTCGGGGTGTCTGGCGAAGCCGTGTCTGACCGAGATGGCGGCCACACCTGCTGCACATTGCAAGGCGCTAAGTATTTCGTGATCCCCACGGGCCATCACTGGAAACGGGACCTGGCAAACATTAACACGCGGACAATATTGAGTGAGGCTGGGTTAGCATGACTGAGTAGCAAATTATCGAGCGTACCTTGTCATTGGGCTTAGCGAGGTTAGGGGAGACCATTAGGCTTATACATTGCTTACTAATCGGTACATACTCTGCATACACAAGCCTTTCAAGTTAGGGAGAATACTGAGCTTCCAGTAGAACAAACAGCGGGTAATGTCGATCACTTCTGCAGTATTATCAAAATAATAGGATCTCTTGCCGTAAATCTAAAAAGAATTGTGTATTAAAAATAGTTCAAGCGCGTTCACCAGCCAATCATGATGAAGAGCATTCGTCCAATCATGATGATGAGCTAGAACAGCCCTGCTAGGACGTTGAATAAACAATTTGAAATAAAAAGCTCTGTGTATTGTAGTGACGGGCTACTAAGGGCAAAGATTTGGAAGAAAGCAGGCTGGAAAGAAAGCAGTTCTCAACTAAGGCATCTGCTCTCAAATACCAGAAGAGACAGACTGGCAGAGTCTTTACCAGATAAACCACTTGTGAAAATTGAATACCTTCTCCGGATTCTCACTAATCAGAAGAAAATATTGAAATTTCAAAACGGGATAGCGGGAAATTTCGCAAATTTCACATTCTGTGCCAATCCCAGTGCTGTGCAGTATTTTTAAGTGTCAGGGTAAGGTACAATGCAGTGACTATATAGAAGGTTAGTGAGATCCAGCACTGTCCTCATCTTGAGTAAAAAGCAAAATTCCGGTGGAACCCATCTTACGATGGATATTGACGTTAGTGTGATAAGCATTGAAGAAACGTAGCGACACAATGTATTTGGAATGTCAAAATATGTATGCACCTGAGCTCCTCTCTCGCAAATCCCACCGCACACGCTGCGGCGCCACCTTCAGGACCGCGCGGGGCACGGGTTGAATTCCGCCGATCATCGCAAAAATTTAAAAGATCACTTTTGCCATTGTCGAATGGCACATACCAAGTGGCACATATCCAGTTACCCAAGCTGGTGTCAAAAAGTTTCATTGAAAAACGACACACACCTACTGGCACATGCCCAGTTGCTTAAGTTGCAACGCTCTAACTAAAATAATTTCCAGTGGATGCAAGCGAAGTCGTACGTAGCGCACTGAGACATAAAAGAGGCAAGTTCGCGCGCGGCAGAATGAACCTATTGAAGGAAAGACGGTGCATCAAATCCCAGATATCAGGTCCAATTTGGGAAGCTGTCAAAACTGATCCACAAGAAATACCTAAGTGACATCCAAAATTAGAACGCTGGAAAGGTTGCAGAAACTGCAATCAACGTGGTGATAGTGTAATCGGAAATATGAGGACTCCGCATAACGAAGAACAAGGTACACGTATAGTCAAACATGAGCAGAGCAATGCGAACCAAAAATTAAGCAAGATCACACGCGCTAGAGAAATTTCTGTGCCATTCTGTAGAGCGACTACATAACGACGATTAGAACAATTGTAAAAAAGAAGTGCAAGTCCTTTGTGTAACAAAAAGTGGGGCTTGAAGGGCTTTCCAGGACATTTTTAGAGGGAACATGGCTCGGCCCGATGAAATAACAATTGATCTGGTAAAATATGGCAATTTTAATATCACTAAAATATTTCGTACACATAAATGAGCAACTCTTCATAAAATCAAGTATACCAGTGACATGAAATAATGTCCGTACAATGTTAATCCTTGCAAAAAACTAAACTTTCGGAATTACAGAGATATGTCCTCTAATCTGAATTCCGGCGTTACACTGCACATTATACACGACCTTTATATATTTCCTAAGAAAATATCGTATGCTTTATCAATTTCTTGACTTCGCAATGCCTGCGTGAGTGCTCGCATAAAAGCAATTTTATTGGTTGGTTAGTTTAAAGAAACGCTGAAACTACCGTATTCATGATGTATATGTAATTAATTGGTGAATTAGTTTTCCTGAAGGAAGCCTTGCTGAATTTTCCTGAAGGAAGCCTGCTAGTCCATTGAAATGAAGTATTGTTTTTTAGCATTTGTACAACAGAATTGTTATACCTAAACTACTTACACCCTAATTCTACAGCCCACGTGCCACGTTTGCAGTGACTCGTTACTCTCGTCAGTGTTAATGAGTTTGTAACACATGTCTGTCTTGGCACACTGGCCCGGAATCAACATGAACTTTCCGCTGTTGCATATACAAGGGACAACGCGCATTCTCTAACAGCAAAAGGAGTGCCCTAGCGATATCGATTGACCTGCTTGCATCGAAAAAGAAAGGAATTGTTCTTGTGCAAGTTTTCAAGCACCCTTTGGTTCTTTCTCATTGACATATTCTGCCTTTGGCATATCCTGAAAGCCTACGACGTGCATGTCGCAACAAAGTCCGGTGCATTTCGTCCCCGTCTGCTTATGTGCAATACTGCCGCAATCACTATTCAGCGTTTGCGACACCCCATTCCCGTATCGGGTGTTCCTTTTCTTACCGCGCACATTTCCAAACATATGAATAGCCGGCAAAATTGCAGGCACATTACGTCATCCTTACACCACCGAATAAAAAGCTTTTTTTTTTACCTGGCCATTTACTTTGAGCCGAAAACAATAGTTTCTTTTTCTTTGCTCCATCATCATATTCTCTTATATGTTATGTATTTGCAGAGGATGGTTTTCATTTCAAAGTAGTTGCGTCCACTATTTTTATCTACCCTCGATCTCTTAAAGCGTTCCCGCTTCTCCACTTTCGTTTTCCCTTGCAACGATATGGCGAAGTTCAGTGGGCGTTCGTCTGCCTTCCTGGGCCAACAGCTGCTGATAACAACGTCAATGTTTCACGCTGCTTTTGCGCAACCTATTCGATATTGCCTTAGGCACAAAATATGGCTCACTCACTGCCCACATTCTACCCGTGTATGTTTAGATGGCTCATGGCAATCTACCCAGCAGATATTTGTTCTGATAGGACTTATTTTGTTTTTTTTCAACTTGAACAGGCAACTGAGTGCGCTTATAGTCTATATTTGGCCACATGTCCTTTGTACGTATGTATTTTGCTCCATGCCATAGAAGCTGGATATTCAGCTTGATGACGTCATATTTTGCTGCATGCTACGCTGCAGACGCAGTCAACAGAGGCAGCTGAAAGCTAACGTTCTCGTCATTCTTACTTTTTTTACGGCACTAAGCACCTTCAACAATACCTACAAAATGAACAGAGCGAAATTGCGTAAAAGCAGCCGAGATGGATTGTGTCACCGAAGAAGGCATAGGATGACAACAGTTTCTCCATGTAAAACTTGTGAAACTCGATGAACGCTGATGTTCATGACAACGACACAGAAATGGACCATGTCGTAACAGCCAAACCAAAGATAGAGAAATAACGTAAATATCGGAAGCTCGAGAACTGCAAGTCATAATCAATGGAGAATGCAATGCCAACCTCCTTGTAAGAGCATTTTTGTTTTTATTCTGTGCCCCTAGCCATAGTTTTTATATTACTTTCCACGTGACTCAATCTTCACTAGGGCTTCCCCATTTGGCTCAATTGAGAATATATCTCGCTCCAGAATTCGCCATTACGTGCATCGTACGTATAGCTTTGTGCGTTGTGTTCGCAGACGTTACGGTGCTAGACACGCTGCAGCACTATACGCGAGCAAATGCAAAATTGAGCCTCACTTATTGTTCCGTGTGGCATCGTGGTGCGCATACTACGAGCGTTGCTAAGAATATTTGCCACCATAAATGTTTTCTTAATTAATTTGTGACTTCAGCATTGTGTGCAAACTACAGCCATAAACGCATATCAAACTTACCGTTAAGGTTGGCCTAATTCCACAAGACATTATCAAAACCATTCTATAGTCATATGGAAAAGAGGCGACTAGCTACAAGGACGTACTCAGTGGTATGTGCGTTTCGAGGTGAGGAGAATATCAGTGGAATGTGAGCGGTGAGGGTCACCTTGCACGAGCCTAAACTCAGATATTGTCGATATTAACCAGACTATGCCTAATTTCTGTCGTATATTTGTCCGCGACCTCTCCTGCACTGTGGACGTGTAACAAAGCAGCAATTTAGTGCAATAAAATGTTTATTCCAGCGATAGCTATTCTTGGCTTACTCGCCCGGTCGTTCTGATGTACGCCAGTGCTTCGCTGTAATTATAAAATCCTTGCCAACCAGCTAAGGTGTCGCCGTATAAGTACAACAACGTCAATAAGAAGCCTCTGCACGATGGCGCAATACCGCTGTGGAGTTTAGCGTTCGAATGACACAGAATTCTTCGGGTACTTGTGCGATGCTGGGTAGGTTGCATCACTCTTGGTTTAAATTGAGAGTCTGCTGAGTATTTACGACATTTTTCTTTCTTTCTTTTTTTTAGGAAGGCGGGGCCTCATAAGTTCTACTTTTTATTTCTTATATGTTCTCTTCGAGAATATTTATATGAATAAAAAGATTCTACTTCATTAGTGTTTTTAATATTCCTTACGCACTCGCCTCATTTCCTCGTGATAATAAAGAACACGATGCGAATTTTTATAGTAAGAAGTCACTATAGAGATATACCATCGTATTTCATAACGACATATGAGAAATGAGAGCATTTCGTAGCCAACGAATAAGTGAACATGTATGGTCCACAGGTCCTGACGCTGTCGCGCTTATATATAACTCTCGTAATAAGCGACTAAAGAACCAAAGAAAAGGCAAGGCTGTTTTCTTTGCGAATCAGATGCCTCACTCACCTATTCCAGATATTTGGGAAGAAAACAAAAAAAGAAGATACATAGAGTGTTCAGAGCACGAGAAATATAAATATTCAGCAGCAAACACGGTGCCTCAGTCATGCGAGTAACGTCAGCTAATGGAATCTGAGTGTCAGCTCTCGCTTGCCGCATCTCAGATAGCCGGTGGCTCATTAGGCACATCGGCCCCTAGCGAAAGATTTTCTCGCCTCAGCGGCCGCCACTTGCGTCTTCTTGCATCGCTCGGCCTTGGGGCGCAAGCAAACTTGCTTTTCTTACCGCCACCTTTCTTTTTTTTCTACTCTTTTTTCTTTTGCCTCTTCTCGCATGCTTCACTTTTATGTTCGCTGTTTGCTAGACTTCGGATCCCGCGAACCGTCTGGTAATCAGGAATACGCTGGTCCAATAGACTAGCAGAATTCGTCGAAGGCTCAGTAGGGGCAGAATCATTGACACTGAAAGCTTTGATTAGTTATTTTTTATTTATTTCGCTTCCTATTTAGTGTCATATTAGAAAGACAGTTAACAAAACACCGACCAAAATGGTGTTGTCTACGAAGTTACACGTTGCGGCTTCCGCACGGAGGCCATGCTCACTCTTTGAACAATACTTGTTCTCCTTCGAAGTTTAAAAAGCACTGTGTTACACGTTTATTAAACGTGAAGGTGAAAGCCTGCCAGCTGTGGAAGAAGACGACGACGAACGCGCGAGTAGTGGCACGAGCGCGTCTCTGTGACCACGTGACGTGTGCAATCAGGCCCGCACTAGGCACACCTTTAGTAAATCCCAACCGTGGAGCAGCCGTGACTTTAGGGAAGCGTGCTCGTCTCGCACTGCGGAGGCCCTGATTCGATTCCCACCGAACCGAAATTTACCCAATTTTATTTTCAAAGCCACTCATTTGCTTCGTTTACAGGAACCTCCCTTCAGAAATGTGACGTCAATATGAGCATCTTTACACGTGTTTTTACTCTTTGCGGTGTCAGCCATTCTTCGTCACGGCACAGCTTCGCCAAGGGCACCGCCAACATAGACACCTAAGGCTTTCGCATTAAAAAAGCGCAATCCATTATAATGCTCCAAGCTGTTTTCGTGTTCAGCATTCGCACATCATCTGCGCTGACAAATCACATTTACTTTCATGCTCTCAATTTAGTTGCACTGTCGTTGCATCTCTTGTGTGTGTGAATGCGTATTTGATCTGGCGCCTGTTCTCATGAGTAACGGTATACAGGTAGTGGTCAACGAAATCCAAAAATGAAGTTTTTACAGATCAATGAAAACTGCTAATGCTCAAGCAAGAAGAACAGCCGTCCACTGTTAGAGCGTATACACGTATCCATACCCAATCTTTCAATGATGCTGCACTGCACTCTTTTGAAGTTTCTGGGAAGGTAATTGGGAAGTTTGCCGCATTATTAATGCATTTACGTCATTAGTGGTACCGGTAGTGGTGTCCTTCCTATCCGACTATTCCAACTTTCATTAACAGGTTATGTTGCCGTAATATACGCACGGATCTATATGGTGGTATTTCCTTTATGCTGCATCTGCAATCAACTGGAACCAATCGATCACTGTTTTTTTATCGTGCCGGTGGTCTTTCCTCCTCAACGAAAACGACTTTTGTAGATGCCGCCTTTGTGATCTCATGTTGGCTTTATGCAGTCCTGTTGTCGTCACACATAGATCATCGGTGCTAGGATACAGCCAAAAGAACGTTTGCAGAGCTGTATTCTATCTCCTCTGCAACAGACAAATACTACCCTATTATTTTCATTTTTTCCATGACAAATCTATTTCTCTTTTCTTTCATTTTTAAACTTCAAATGGGTAAAATACAACATCGTAATAATAAAAGAATTAATAATGCTAATAACAACAATAATAATAATAATAATAATAGTAATATTAACTATAGTACTCACAATTGAAGTATATGCCTCATGCTCTGCTTTACCTTACGTATTATTTTGTAGGTTCTTTTTATTTCTTCCTGATATCTTGTAGCCGAAGCACACTAAACTAGCTTGTTTATTGTAGGCGAACTTGTGCCCAAAATTCAAGACTAAAACGCTTTCACACAGTTGGCAAGCAGAGTTAACTGGAGCCTATTGAATGAATGCTACTGCTAATTGGTAAATGGTTACTTAATGGACATTACAGCGAAGCTGTAAGCCTCTAGTTGGGCGGGATTTTTCGTCTCCGCGGGCAAGGCTCTCACTCACACAAATATGTGGGCCAATCCCGGAGAGACTGCAAACAAGATGCAAGCGCACAGTGTGCTATTTCTCTAAGAGGCTTCACATTAGCCCATCAGCTGAGCTCATCACTTGACGAAGACGTCATCGCGTGACGTCACGTTTGACCTGGTGACGTCATCAGACAACTTCATCGGGCGATATCGACACGCGACGATGCCGTTATTCTCGTATATTCAAATTACAACCCGAAGCTATCATGTCTGCAGCTTGTGTGTAAGTCGTACTTTACGAATATTGTGACGCAATTTACATTGAGAAATTCAATTAGTTCCATAACGCGCTTGCGCTTGGCGGACGGCCTAGGAGAATGAGGATGTTTGCTGCACTTCTGCACACGTGCCTTCACGCGTGATGTACGTGTGCACACAATCGACAGTAGACAGCTTTAGTTGGGCGTCCGCAGCCACTCACGGACGCCGCACGCGAGGTCATGCGTACGTAGCGCAGCGAGCGCACTCGAAACGGCAATAGTTGGCCGGATGCAATAGTTAGCTAAGAAGTGGACTGCTGACTTACACGGTAGTGTGCTACTCAGGGCCGCCATACGCCAGCTTCTGAAATTGTGTAGCCAATAGCAGCCAACACGAAGTCAAACCACAAGCAAGTCAAGCCAGCAATTGCCTATCTGCCACTGAAAATGTCGCCCAGTCACGCGTTTTGAGAAGCGCAATGCAATCAAGGCCGTAGCCATATCGAACGCGTCCCGCAAAGCCTGCCGAGCCCGCAGCGCACGCTACGCAGTTTTTGAAAAGCTGCGGGCGCACGCAAGAAACCCTGCGTGCTCCTGCGTATTGCGCATGCGCATTGTCGCCTGCGCGGGTTTCCTGCGTACGCAGAGGTGTTGCGGACGCCCAACTAAAGCTGTCTATATAGTTTTAGTTAGGCGTCCGCAAGAGCCTGCGTACGCAGGTTTTAGTTGGTCAGTCAAGTTCATTTCCCATTCAGTAGGTCAAATTGTTTTGCAGAGGGTATTTGGGGGCTAGGGTGAAAAAATACCTACCATAATGGTGGCGCCTGAGACTGCCCTTCGTTAATGTCCCTGTATATGTTCACAAAGATAGTAGAGTAGCGCATACTTCCGCCATTTTGTTTTGACGCTATGCGGTAAAGCCACTGATTGGACGTGCGGGGGCCGAACTTGGAACAGTGTTGAAGCGTGCAAGGAGTCGGTGGCACCACCGAGCGTGCTGGGGCGAAAGCACCTCTCATGAATGTTGTTGCAGTCAACGCATAGCGAAGCAGTGCGCGCTATGCAGCTTCTAAATGTATCGCACGTTGTTGGATGCTCGAACAAATGCTTTAACTGTCCACCGGGAACAAATTTTTTTGGTCTCTCGACGCGACCGTGGCTCCGTGACCAGCGAGGTCGGTGGATATGGATTGTCCGCCGGGAGAAGTGAGCGTTTGTTGACATCGTAGCGCCTGTAAACGCGCTTCCAACGTGATTAATTGCAGTACAGTCCTAAAGGAACTGAATGAAAGCCAACGACACGCGCGAAAATTTGGAGCGTGCCCTTCGTTCGCGATGAGACGTTGACGAACCCTGCGTCTCCGTCATATGCGCCGACAATATTACCGCAGGCGTACCGATGGCTGCCGCCTGTAGCAGAAAGTTGCACAATCGACGCGCGCGTCGTTTAAGTTGATGGTGCACGCGAAAACACATTTCTGTCTCGCTTCTAACAGCCTAGGGTGTCACCGTGACATCGTCTAGTGCATATTTCCAAAAAAAATCAGAGCCCTTCCACTACTGTGAAGATGAAAGCCAGCGAAGCTGTGACTATGGTGGGTCTGCTGTAGTGAATATTGCCCGCACGATGAGCATGGGCATATCGTCGTTGGGCGTATCATCGTATCGTCGTTGGGCGTATCGTCATGTCTATCATGAACATTCCGGCTGAGAAACTCGCGTGGAAACCTGGCTGTCGCACCGAGGAACTTGGCGCTAGCGTTGCCGAGGTGTGCACCACCGTTGTCGGGTTCCTGGAGGGCAAGACGACGCTGACGTTTGGCCTCAACATTGCGCTCCCTCAACTCGGGGTCTGTGGATCTTCACTGACGTTTCGCCTGGGTTTCGGAAGCGCTCACGCTAGAATCGGCACGTCGACGACGAACCCTTTCCCGAGCCCGTTCGCGGCGGCGTTGTTCAAGCGCGTTAGGACACGTCGTCAGTTGCTCATGAATGGCTCATACAACCTCCTTGGGCTGATATCCCCGTAAATGTAGGGAGCCTGCATGCAACGCCGTTTTGCATGTAGGCTCCCTACGTAAATGCGGCCTCCCCCTTACGACGACAGAAGTGAAATTCTACGCTGGAATGATTAGCGGCAACGCAGCCAGCTCCACGTGGAAGCAGACGACGACGACGAACACGAGCAGTGGCTTGAAAGCTACCTTGAAAAACATCAGTCCTTGCTCAAGGCAATCTTTAAGTATAGTCTGCATGTCTATTCACCAATTTGGGAAATCTTATTTTTGATGATATTGTTGTGAATCACATTAAAATTACCTCATATTCTTTAAGCACGCGCTCGTGCTCGGCACGGCATCGAACGGCACTAGCACAAACCGAAGGGTGCCAACCAGCCACCCGCGGAAGAAGACGACCCTCGAGCCAGTGCTGATGATGATAGTTTTTTATACACGTGGACACTATCCTGGGGGACTATCCCTTAAAAGCTTTGCTGTAAAAGCGAGCACGCTCAAAATGTTCAGTGTTCGCGTGATACGCAACGTAACAATTTACTGAGCATGTGGGTCCACTTCCCGAGGACGTCGGAGGAAAAGGCGGCCGTGAAAGAATGTACAAACGTTTTCGTGCATGTCATATCATGCACACATTTCATTCATGTTATGTCATGAAACGTCATTCATGTCGTGCGAGCATATTATAACATCAATGACATGTCATGTATGTTATGTCATTCATGTTATGTATGTCATGTAATGCGTGCATGCCATACATGTGACGTGTGCATTTCGTGGCATTGATGCATGTCAATCATGATGTCATGTCAACCATGTCATTACTCTCATGACATGCCATGCGCGCATGTCATTACTTTCCCGTTATGTCATTCATTACATTACATGTCATTTATCTCCTGTCCCGCGCGTTACAGAAGCGGCGGATTGCAAAGTTGATGGCATGTGAGGTAAAGAAAAGACGGCGTGGCGTCCATGAAATTCGCTTCTCCGCAGAGCGGAGGAACATTTCACGTAATTTAAGACCGTGTGATGGTGCTCGGCGATCAGCGGCGCTAGTGGCGAAAGGAAAAGGTAGGCGCAACTCTGTTCCTCTTGGGAACACATACAGCGACACTCCCCATGCGCCGCTCGAGCCCGTCGCACTCGTAAATGGTTCAGGCTGCTACGCTTGCGCTCCCTATAGCGATGGACACAATCCGCCAGGTCAAAGGGATGAAAATACACCGCATATCCACGAAGTGAATGATGATGAGTGGGCGAAGCACCGGGCGATCATTCGGGCAAAACGCCGGAAGCGTTAGCCGGAAGCCGGCTTCTGGAAGCCGGAGCTTCGCGTACTTACTATATATATATATATATATATATATACTGTACATGTGTACAGTATATACAGCGCTTATATAACCCTTGTGCACCACAGCGCCCCTAGCGGTCTCCATGCAAACCAGAGCTACGGACTACGAGGGACAGGGCTCGGCCCTCCCTCTGTCTTGTTCCAGAGTTCCTTCGCGCAATTACTTGAATGTGTGTCGAACACAAGGGAGCCATAGCCAAGAAAGCGTGGAATGTTTGCACCAAGTTGTACACTTGTAGGCCTTATAATTCCCGATGAGAACCAGTGTGAATTTCAAATGTTATACCTACTATGTCACAGTGAGCTTCCTCACACGCTACCAATCCTGCGCGGATGGTCAAAGGTACTGCCGAGCTACGCCTCTCTGAACATCGTGCACGAGGCTAAATGTAGTTACGATTGCGTCATGCATGCGGTGACAACGGTGCTATCGGTGCACAGGACAGGTGCATCATCCAGTAGCGGCTTCTTTCAACTGCAAAACGATACCAAAGTAAGGCGTGTGGGTAGTGCACTTGTAAAGATAGAATGCATAATGCACTACATGTTTTCGCTACATGCCGTTTTAGCAAGCAACCCCCTCTGGCTGATTTTAAAGACGTCAAAACGCCCAAGTTTGGCAGCGCGTGCAAAATAAGCAGGACACGAAGGCACATGGCAAGTTACTTAACATAATCGCCATGCTACAGGTGATTCAGTGCATTATATAACGCGATGAGGAATAATGTTTGCGGGAACTGCGAGCGCACTGTCATTGAAATGCAAATCTGGGCGGCGCTAGGTTGCTTGACAGTAAGGTGCCCGTTCGTGTGGTGAACGGTGGGGACAGTCGAAATACAGCACGCTAGGTTAATCTGATACGTTTCAACCGCATTCGTGTAAACACGGCTGTTAAGGGGAAGGTACTGCTACACTGGCGTTGTGGCACCGGTGACTCTCATTATTCATTTTGACTATAGCAAGACCTGCATACTATGAACATGTTTCTTATCCCGGGCAGTCACTTTCTTATATTAGTATAATGAACCTATGGTGCAAATACTATTTTTCATAACACCAGTAGCAGATCACGATTGGATTAAATGCTGAACCAGAGTTAAGCTGAAATTCTCGCAATTGGCCAGTGCTACTAGGTGTGTTATGGAACAACGCACTGAGAGATGAACGCACGTTAGCCGTACACAGTAGCACTCACAAGATTACTAGTGGGGGAAAGCTGCATACTTACATAGTAGCGTTACACCTCATTGTGTCGATGCACTTTCTATTCAACGCCTTATCTAATAAATGCTCGGTGAAGGTTACATCAGCGGAAGTTATCTAGAGAATAGATCCCCTTGTACATCAAGTCACTGTGTCTCGCTTGAGCCAAAAGAAGCATTCAGCAGTGTCATGAGTACATCTCTTGTGTGACAAAATTTTGAAGTAATCACTCCTTTACTGCGACATATCATTATCCCTCATTCCAAGAACATTGCGGATGAGTTCCTGCCCTGCTTCATTTCAGACCTCTGTAATAATAAAAAAATGCAAGCATATTTGTGCGACTTTTTAGAATCACAACCTATTTACAGCGAAGATGTTTATTTCCAGCATAGCTTGAATAAGAGTTTCAGTTACCTGTAATTAAATCACATACTTGAAAACGTTGCCTGTATATGAATGCTCCTTTTGAAACCTTGCCCACATTCAACGCTTACCAGCACTTGTTAAGTAATTACTACAACGGCTACAAATTCATACATACACAAGTACTTTGCCAGAACATCGGCCAGTTTTGTCGAATTTACACAAGATGGTCTGGATAGTTCATCGAGGACACCACAGAAACGAAGTACTTTCCTCGGATTTATCACTGTAAAAAAAACAGGAAACCTAGGGTTCAATAATTATTTCTAACGTCCTTCTTATAGCATGAACGCCAGAATTTCAGGCCACATTGAAGATAACATGCGCGACATTTCTGCAAAACGTAATTTTTTAAAGGCACAGTTCTTTTGCGACATAGGCAAGCGTAGCTAAAAAATTACACCATCATTCCGTAGGGGAACCCTGAGTGGTATGCGAAGCAGCCATGGGGTTGACCACGGCGCTGACACTGGCGTTGACGCTGGCGCTGTCCGTGGCACTCATCGCGGCGTTGCGTAGGTAAGATTTCCGACGCTGCTCGACGAGTAATGGCTGATCTCGTCGAAAACCTCCGAGCCGCCGCCCCCAGAGGCACCGGCAACAGTCACCAACGCCACGCGCGTTCGGTGCGACCGCGGATAAAACGCCGTCGGCGTCGACAACAGTTCTGCGCGTTGTGCCGCCCCCCAGTGGAGTATGCAGCGCCTACCGTCGCGCCTCCAACCTAAGCTGCTTCGCATTATCGCGCGCGGAGCTGCAGGTGTTGCCATTCGTTGCGCAATCCGGAAAGGAGAGTAGCGTCGGAGAGGAGAGGAGGAATGCCGAGAGGAGAGGAGATGAGACAAGGAGAGGAGGGGGAGGAGGATGCGCATGCGCAGTGCGGGTGTGGACGCACGGCGGATGGATGGAGGGAGGGAGTGACATAGCCCCCACCATAAGCTGCTTCGCATCTAAAACGCCAGCGTGACCCTTTCAAGGACTTGATAAAGAAATTTTTCACAAGGACACTAATTGATGCGCATGCGTTTAACTTCACACGAGAACTTTAAATAGCGGTGCCGCCAAGCTCGATGAACTTGGACTTGCTGGCGCTTGTAGTTGCGCCAGGGCAACTGGCGAAATTTCGCGCTGATCATAAAACACACTCACAAAGCTCCGGAACACTCGCATACTCAATTTATTGCAAAAGCTTTTCTTAACCCAGAAACTTTGAATGTCGCATAAGTAATTCTTCACACCTGCCCCTTAGTTTCATTGAATCTAAACAAGATGGCTCGCATAGTTCGTCGAGGACACCGGAGAAAATAAGTACATTCGTCGTATCACGCATGAAAAATCGATAAAAACGAGAGCTCAAAATTATTTTAACGCTCTACTTACTACACTTCTACTCTACTTTTAACGCTTCTACTGAGCATACAGCTCAGCACTCGTTTTCAAAAGAAAAACCACAAAACAAGCATCAAAACCACATGATGGATGACAAGGCACATGTGAACAATGGGAACACACTCCGACGCGTTCTGGTAAAGATTACGTTTGCAGCTGCTTCGAAAGGGGTTGACGTCATTCAAAAACCCTCATATGAAGTGCAAACCGTATAATGTATGTTAATGACGTCTGCGAATAATGCGAAGCACAATCCTTGTCCCGCGTTTGTTTCCCGGTAAAGATTACGGTTGCGTAAGTTACTCCGAGTGGAAAAGTAGCCAACAGCATAGAAATCACGTAGTGACGTCACCACGGTCTAGCAACTCATTCAGTTCATTCCAGGCTACCATGGGTAGACCACGGAAAGCAAAGACGCCAGAAGAACAGCGTGAATATAATGTCGTTGGGAAGTAATAAAGGGTGTGGTTAAGTACATTACTTGTCTCTGGTTTCACTCTTTGTGGAGCCGCATGTGTGAATTCAAGTGACGTCACAATGGGGAATTGTTATGGATGTCGTTTACAGCTTCGCTGTTCAACCACCTTCACAACGTGGATTGGAGCCACAGTTTACGTGCGTTTGATTGGTTGTGTAGAGTTCTTTCTCTCGCATTGTATTTTTACAGCGAAGCTGTATATCCTCTCGTTGGTCGGAAAATTTCGTGGCGTAAACACAAAACAAGATACCCGATACCAGCTGTGCGATAGCTTCACCGAGAAGGCGGAGAGAGAGTTGAGAAAGAGTGAAAATTGAGTTTAAAAGTAGCATCGCGCAGCATAGCGGATGCGAAGTGGAGAGGAGGAGTGAAGGCATATGGTAGTGGGACGCATAGAGCTGCTGCCGACGCCGACCGCGTTTCCCCGCGTTCGCGCCGAACGCGCCTGGTGTCCGTGACTGCAGCCGATGCCTCTGGCGGCGGCTCGGCAGGTTTAGACCAGACAACTGGACACTAGTTGCTTCCGAAAGACTGAAGCGAGGGCTAGGGAAGTTGAAACCAAGCGTCGCAGAAGAGAACATCCCGAGTTTAGATTGAGGGAAGCCGAGAATTCACGTAGGCGAAGAAATGACGATCCGAAGGCTTGTGAACGTGGCCGGTTGAACTCATCGCGATACTACGCAAAACATCACGAAGAAATCCTGAACGCCAGGATAACTAAGTGTGTGGTTTGCCACTACTTCACTAGGCTTTCCCCAGCTCCGCTGGTCTCTGGTGTTTGCAGTAGCACAGCTAGAGCACTGCACAGGCCCGGCCCGGGCCCATTTTTACGTTGGGCTGCCCGCCCGAGCCCGACCAAAAGGTTTATGGTGAGACCCGGACCCGGCGCGGGCCCGGAAGTAATCTACGTTATCCGTCCGGCCCGCCACCCCTATACATTAGGCCCAAGCCAGGCTCGAAACCGGCCAGAACCCTGCCCGAGACCGAAAAATACATATTTTTCAGAGTCGAAAGGCGCGAGGATAACTCGCTGCATATTACATGCACACCCCCAAAAGGTCCGAGCCCGGCCCGGGCCCGGGTCACAAAGCACATGCCGTGCCCGAGCCCGGAGAGCCCGCGAGAAAACTGCCCTACCCGGCCCGGCCCGGCCCATCGGCTGGACCAGGCTGTGCCCGAGCCCGTGCAGTGCTCTAAGCACAGCCACGCATAATTTTTACAGCGAAGCTCTATACCTCTGATTGGTCGGAAAATGTCGTGGCGTAAACATAAAATGCCAAGTTACCAATTGAAGGCAAACACCATTATTATTATTATTTTATATTATTATTATTATTATTATTATTATTATTATTGTTGTTGTTGTTGTTGTTGTTGTTGTTGTTGTTGTTATTCTTTGGTGTGTACACATATAACGCAAGGACACGAAGGAAATAGGGAGGGAGAAAGCTGAAAACTGCCACCGAGATGGGCACAACGCCTGCCTACTCTTTCAGGAGGAGGGAATAGAGGTTATCTTACTATGCAATCACTCATACAGTATATATATATATATATATAGAGTGACACGTCGCCACGCTTTCATATTTCAAAGGGAGACCCATCTGGCAACTCATTCATTCATTCATTCTAAGACTGCCATGCAGGGGCGTAGCCCGAATTTTTTTTCGGGGGGGGGGGGGGGGGTTCACCGGGGGCAAGCTTCTGCTTTCCTCTACGTCACGTAATCGATAATAAATATCGGTAGTTTAAGCAGACTCTATATATGTATATCAAAGACATGGGACCAACCCCCCCCCCCCCCCCCCCTCGCGTGTGTGTGTGCTTGTGAAGAAATTAAGTAAAAAGTAAAGTAAGCTCAGTAAATACATTAAGTACGATAGGTACAGTGGGCGTTTGGAGCAACGGTCTCTAATCGCGCCAATGAATGGACCAGTCTTCGAAAACGCATCATTGAGACGACCCGTGCGATCGGAGAAGACATCATTAATTGTTAATTTCCGTTAAGCGAAGATGGCGTCGTCCTCGTCGGGGTGAAGTGCGTTTCACAAGTCAAGGATGGCTATACGCGTGGAAATGCACGTGTGACCAAGCTATACCTACTCCCATAGCAATAGCTTGTTCGCTGCGTCTTTGCGCTAGAAAGCTTAAATACGCGCAAAAACGCGTCACGCTTTTTTTTTTTTTCGAAGCTTTCGTCGCCCTGCTCCCTCATACGAGAGGGTTGCATTTCCTGCGGCAAGTGCATGGGCCGCTGTGTCTTCCGCTGTGTGCGAGCGTGCAGCCGTCATTTGCCTTTACGTCAACAGATTCAGAATTGTACAGAATATTTCACCGCACAGCATAGATATGGCATGTGTACGCATTTCAAGTAGTGCGTGCAACTAATTTCTGCTTCACTTACGCCGGTGCAAACCAGAAGCGGCCTTGTACCTCACAGAATCTCGACTGATTGGTGTACTAGTGATGCAGGAATGAACTCCGGCCTTGTTCAGTGCATAGTGCGCATAATCAATTTCTCAGGACGCGTGAACTCCGACGAGAACTGTCAGCGCCTGCAACAAGAGTTTACTTACGCTGTACTGCGCACAGCAGTAATTCATGCATGCTTGTCGGCTGTCTGTTTCGTGCATTCTGGTCATCAACCCCTTCGTGTGTACATTGCTGGTTTGGCATTCCACAACAAAACAGCAACTACCAGCCTTCCGTAATTGCTGGTTTGGGATTCAACAACACAACAGTAATTACCAGCCTTCCGTAGGGGCGCAATCGCAAACAAGAGACGTTTCTCGCGCAGACTACGTTCGCACTTGGGAAGAGGCAAGCGGACGGAAAGGCCAAAGCGGGCAGAAAGGCCAAAGCGGGCAGAAAGGCCAAAGCGGGCAGAAAGGCCAAAGTGGCCGGAAAATTTTTTCCGCACCTGTCCAAGTTGTTCACATTTGTTTTGCTACCGCCGTGGCCGCCGCTGCCGTTTTCGTCCAGATCCATCTCGCCTGCGTACGTTTGTCGGCGTGGTGGCGCTCATTATCGCATTATTTCGAGCGGTATGTTCATTCTTTGACCCACATACCGTCATCAAAAGTGATAATTTTACGCAACTTCGCGTGTCATCTGCGACCTTCGGTAAATTCCTCGTTGGCGTTCCGTAATTCTCCTCACACAGGCGCGGTAGCGCTGAGTCACAGGTTGGTGCCTAGGCGTGATAATATTTCTTTAATAGCTTTTATTTACAAGTTGTAATAACCTTTCATCATTTCGTATTGTCGGCGCCTCCAGGACACCAAAGGGGCAACGGGAACACCACAGCTAAAACCCGGGCTCGCCCATGTGTTGGGGCTCGCCAAAGCCTGCGCGTCCTACTTGAGACCTACGCTTCCAATCTATCGTCGCGACGAGAAAAGCACCCCGCGACTTCTGCAACATACCGTGCACGTGCGAGGATAATTATGGAGCGCCAACGCAGAATCTGCCTAACTATGTCTGCCGTGGAAGTGGAAGAAGAAATGGCTTTTATACTTCTACCTACTTGTTTTCTAGAAATGGACAATGAATAAACGGAAGACGCGGACACCTCGGAAACGGCGGTGGTGGGTTCACCTGGCTTTGCAAAAGCTCGAGAAGTTGGGTCACGCCAAGGCTTCGTTGCCGCACCTCCGGTCGCGCGGCGTTGAATACTATCGCGAGTATTGCTGACAGTACGTTTTAGTGCCACTCTTGTCGTAGAGCAAGGGCTGGTTCTTGATCGCATTGATCAGCATTACAGCCTACACTTTTGGTGCCATGTTCAATTTGACGACCGGTTGTTTACATGCTAGTGTAGCTTCCAGTGAAGCAGAACGACTTTCCGCCGCGTTTCCGCTTCGTCATGGCGAAAAAATCAGACCGAGACCGATTTGGCTCGCTGCCTGTTTTTCTGCCTGTTTTGCCGCCTAGGCGGGCGGATTTTTGCAAGATTTTGCCGCTTCCGACAGCTTCGAGACCAAGTGTGAACGTAGCCTAAGATCCTGCGCGAGCGCGGCCTAACCGGCACCTGAAGGGAAGCGGCGGAAATGTATACCGGATATTTCGACCACCTGGGGTCTTTAACGTGCACCTAAATCTAAGTAAACGGGCCTCGAGCGTTTTTGCCATCATCTAAAATGCGGCTGCCGCATTTGTTGCTTCATTTGTTCCGCATTTGTTGCTTCAGAATGCGGCCGCCACATTCTCGCCCAAAACTTCACAGAGTGTCAAAGCCTTGACAAACACCATGACAGTTTTTTTTTCCACATGCAGACATGATTCGCTGTAAATTACCAACCCAAACGGAAGCGCCCAGGAATGAAAGTGTGATAGTAGCACCGGTTTCATGAATTATGTCAGCACGAAGCGACGAGAACTAAGGGTGGGTAAGGGGGGGGGGGTGCGGAAAAATAATCGGGAGAGGGGTGTTTAAACCCCCCCCCCCCTGGCTACGCCCCTGTGCCATGGGTAGACCACTGAAATTAAAGACACCAGAAGAACACCGTGAATACAATGCACGACCTCGGGTGGTGTTTGATACAGCTTCCCTGGACATTCACGTTCGCAGGGCGGGATGTCGGCCAATTTTTATTTCGTAACGGGTGCTGAGGTGAGACTTTGCGGAAACAAATTGTTACGAACAAGCTGAGGAACGCTGCCGTGGTTCGTGAGTGCCGGGCGCATCTTCTTCACGCTCCGCCTGTTTTCACTTCTAACACCGTAACCTCGGCATTCTTTGTAATGTGAGTACCGCCAGTCGCCTCATCTTATCGTCTGGACTACAGGGATGTCAAATACCTGAGCCTTCCGACTAACTCTTGGACATTTTCGCCAACTTTGCATCTCTATTCCTGGGTCCCTCGAGCCATACCCATTACAGCGTCTCAGTGGAGCCGTTCCAAATCATGATCATCATCATCATCAGCCTATATCTATGTCCACTGCAGGAGGAAGGCCTCTCCCTGCGATATCCAATTACCCCTGTTTTGTGCTAGCTGATTCCAACTTGCGCCTGCGAATTTCCTAACTTCATCACTCCAACTAGTTTTCTGCCATCCTCGACTGCGCTTCCCTTCTCTTGGTATCCATTCGGTAACCCTAATGGTCCACCGGTTATCCATTCTACGCATTACATGGCCTGCCCAGCTCCACTTTTTCCCCTTAATGTCAACTAGAATATCGGCTATCCCCGTTTGTTCTCTGATCCACACCGCTCTCTTCTTGTCTCTTAACGTTAGGCCTAAAGTTTTTCGTTCCATCGCTCTTTGTGCGGTCCTTAACGTGTTCTCGAGCTTCTTTGTTAACCTACAAGTTTCTGCGAAATATGTGAACACGGGTAGAATGCAATGATTGTACACTTTTCTTTTCAACGACAAAGCTAATCTCCCAGTCAGGATTTGGTAATGCCTGCCGTATGCACTCCAGCCCAATTTTATTCTTCTGTAAATTTCTTTCTCATGATCAGCGTCCCCAGTGAGTAATGGACTTAGATAAACGTACGCCTTTACAGTCTCTAGAGGCTGACTGGGGATTCTGAATTCTTGTTCTCTTGCCAGGCTATTGAACATTATGTTTGTCTTCTGCATATTAATCTTCAACCCCACTCGTACACTTTCTTGGTTAAGGTCCTCAATCACTTCCTGTAATTCGTCTCCATTGTTGCTGAATAGGACAATGTCATCTGCAAACCGAAGGTTGCAGAGATATTCGCCGTTTATTCTCACTCCTAAGCCTGCCCAATCTAAGAGCTTGAATACTTCTTCTAAGCATGCAGTGAACAGCATTGCAGAGATTGTCTCCTTGCGTGACCCCTTTCTTATAGTAACTTTCTACTTTTATTGTGGAGAACCAAGGTTGCTGTGCAATCCTTGTAGATATTTGCCAATATATGCACGTATGCATCCTGTACTCCTTGGTTACGTAATGCCTCTATGACTGCTGGTACCTCCACTGAATCAAATGCTTTTTCATAATCAATGAAATCTATATAGAGAGGTTGATATATAGTATTCCGCAAATTTCTCTATTACCTGGTTGATGCTATGGTGAATTACCTTGGTGAATATTTTATACAATACTGAGAGCAAGCTAATGGGTTTATAACTATTCAATTCTTTAACATCTGCCTTCTTATGGATGAGTATAATGTTGGCGTTCTACCAGCTTTCTGGTACACTTGAAGTCGTGAGGCATCGCGTATAAGGGCCGCAAGCTTTTCAAGTATGACATCTCCTCCATCCTTGATTATATCGACTGTTATTCTATCTGCTCCAGCAGCTTTTCCCCTGGTCATGTCTTTCAAGGCCTTTCTATCTTCATTGCTAGTTATAGAAGGGGATTCTGTATCCTGTTCATCGCTACTTCGAATGAAAGTAGCTTGGATGCTCTGGGTACTGTGTAGGTCAGTATAGAATTCTTCCGCTGCTTTTACTATGTCTTCGAAATTGCTGATGATATTACCCTGCTTATCCTTCAGTGCATACATTTTGCCTTGTCCTATGTCTAGTTTTCTTCTCATTGCTTTGATGCTGCGTCCATATTTTACTGCTTCCTCAACCTTTTCCACCTGATAATTTCGGGTATCCCTTACTTTCTTATTTTTGATCAGTTTCGACAGTTCAGCGAATTCTATCTGACATTTTCATGTTTTGTCGTTTCTTTATTAGGTCCTTTGTTATTTGGGAGAGCTTACCTACTGGTTGCCTTGGTGCCTTACCTCTCACTTCAATTGCTGCTTCTGAGGTCAGCCTAGTTACGGTTTCATTCATTACCTCTATGTTCTCTTTATCTTCCCGTTCTAAAGTAGCATATTTGTTTGTGATCACCAGCCTGAATTGGTCTGCTTTTACCCTTATTCCGCCTAGGTTGGCCTGTTTCTTCATGATGAATTTTATTATTTCTCTCGTCCAATTGAGAGAAATCCTAGACCTCACGAACCTATGGTCACAGCAGTTTGCCTTACTTAACACTTCTACATCCTGCACTATGCTGGGATCGGCAGAGAGTATGAAATCTATTTCATTCCTTGTTTTTCCATTAGGGCTTTTCCAAGTCCACTTCCTGTTGCTGCGCTTCCTGAAGAAGGTGTTCATTATTCGGAGCCTATTCCTTTCCGCGAATTCTACCAACATCTCTCCTCTTGTGTTCCTAGAAGCGGTGCCGTAGTTGCCAATTGCCTGCTCGCCAGCCCGCTTTTTCCCCACGTTTGCATCGAAGTGGCCCATGACTACATTATACTGAGTTTGCACCTTTCTCATTGCTAATTCAGCATCTTCATAAAACTGTTCTATTTCTTCATCATCGTGACTGGAGGTTAAGCCCTCAGTCCCCAGCGGCTGCGGAACACCTGACCAAGGCGGCGCTCAGACCTGCGACGCGGCAGAGGGTGCGAAGAATCTCTAGGTCCGGACAGGCCGCCAATGGAAACTGAAAACCAGACGTGGCCGCTTCCAGATCCAACACTCCTCAGCGCCGTTCGCCCAGCCGCTCTAGGAGCAGGACTCCTGACTCATCTCGCTGACGATCCAAATCCAGAACTAGGAGGAGCCACAAGTCGCGCAGCAAGTCGCGACCTTGACCTTCCAGTGCCAACCCTCCGAGTACTGCGGGTCCGAGGCTCCTGTCGGAGACCACATTGCCTGCGCCTCGTGTGAGTTGGTCGGCCGCTTCAACCACCTCTCTTTCATCCCCTGCGTATTCACAACACCTTGCTACGCCAACTAACCCCCCAACACCGTCATCTTTGCCTAATCCCACCCCTGTAACTCCGGTTTCACATGCAGCCCCCATGGATATACCAGAGCCTACTGACGCTGATCCTATGGCTAGCTTGGCGACGCGTGTCACCCGACTTGAGCTGCGCATTGACACTCTCACCACATTACTCGAACAAGAGAGTGTGCATCCGGCCTCTACGGAGGATCGACTTACACGCCAAGTCGCCATTGCCAAATTGACAGACACTGCAGCCGAACTCGTAGGAGGCCGACCGAAACGGTCGCGCCGCCTTCCTTTAGCGGGATGCAGCTCAACTTCACCCCGTCAAGTTAGCCCCAGTCGCAGTGATGGCGAAATGTAACGCGCAAGTACCTGCCACACCAAGCACCTGTTCGGAACTCAGAGCGTGGCAGTGGAACTTCCGTAGCTTCAGAAAGAAGCCTGGAAGCCTCATACAGTATCTTCAAACACACATTTCTCCACTAGACGTCATATTTCTTCAGGAACCTCGCACCTTTCCTAGTGTACCTGGGTATGTAGTAAATGCTGCACATAAAGATCCCAATCTGGACCACCTGGTGGCTACACTAATCAGGCGGTATACATGCGGTGGTTGACTTTACATTGGATATCCAAGACATTCCACATGTCCTGCTTGAGCTTCTTCCCAGCAGCGTCCGCAAGCGCAACACAACCTCTACGCCTGGTTAATGTCTATAGCCGCCCCAAAGAATGCCATGCAGTTTCGACACATTGTTTGAAGTAGCACGGTGTAATTAGGGTAGAGCTACACTTATCGCGGGTGATTTCAACGCGCCTCATACCACTTCGGGATATCCTCATGACACACCCAAAGGCCGCAAGCTCCACACTTTGATCCAGCAGCACAACCTCACACTACTTAGTGACCCATCGGTACCAACTCGTCTTGGCACAAGCGTTTCTCGGGACACATGCCCAGATCTTACCCTTTATCATGGTCGTCATTCCTGAACCCAGCACAACTTTGACGAGTACTTAGGTAGTGACCACTCAATCATTGCTACCCGAATTAATAAAAAAGACTTTGTGGGGGAGGCACGTACGCCAGATCCGACTAACAGACTGGCCTGCCTTCCGCGCAACCTCTTGCACCACTTCCGCAACCGACACGCTTACCGATTGGGTGCAGTCACTGCAAACCCGGCTAGATGTTCAGACGCGCACCCTCACCACAAGGCCTGATGCACCAGACATAGATTCCCACCTCCTCCATTTATGGGCCGCGCGCCGTAGCTTAACCAAACGGGGGCGCCGCCAGCGTCATAGCAGGAAGCTGAGGCTGCGCATCACATAGCTCTCTGCTGAGGCTGTTTGTTACACTGAGAGCCTCACCAGTCAAAACTGGCACTCACTTTGTAACAAACGTAATGACAATCTCAGTACTGCGCATACCTGGTCTCTGCTACGCCATTTAATAGAGCCCGGCCAAGCAAAATCAGAGAAATTCAGAAGCATTAGAAAACTTCTCCACATATATAACATTCCAGACACTGAATGCCTTGCACAGTTACGACGGCGTTATCTCCCACCACCGGACGCGGTGCCCTACGCGAACCACACGGGTCCTCCCAACACACTGGCTTATATTGCCCCCTTAATGCGCCTATAAATGTCACTGAGCTTCGCGCAGAGTTCACCGACATTCGCCGTAACACATCCCCTGGTCCCGACTGAATCCAGTATTAGTTACTTTATAACCTCTCTGATTCTGACACCAATCAACTTACGACTTACTTGATTGAGGTACGGGAATCCGGTACCTAGCCAAAAGAGTGGAAAGAGGCCACAGTAATTCTGATTCCCAAACCAGAAAAACCCCTCTCCTTAGAGAACTTGCGCCCGATTTCTCTCACCTCGTGCTTAGCAAAGTGCTCGAGAAAATTGAGCAGCTCCGCTTACATAAATTTCTTTCTGACACCTGCACACTTCCCGACACCCTTTATGCTTATCTTGGTGGCATATCTACACAGGATATAATGCTTCACCTGAAACACGATGTCATAGACTTACCAAGTTCTGCACAACACTGCGCCATGTTAGCCATTAGACCTCAAAGCGCGGTTCGATAACCTCTCCCACGCTTTGATTCTTGAACAGTTAGCAGCTACTAGTTGCGGCGCGAAGGTGTATAACTATCTCTTTTCTTCGTGGCCGATCTGCCAGCCGTGTCATCGGTGACCTCCGCTCCCCTACTGAACATGTCTCAAACCGCGGCACTCCGCAAGGCTCTGTGCTATCTCCACTCCTATTCAATCTTCCCATGCGAGGTCTCCCTCCCCTCCTCGATCAGATCACGAAAGTTCGTCATGCTCTTTACGCAAACGATATCACTGTCTGCGTTACGCCAGACTCCGTCGGACACATTGAAACCCAGTTGCAGGAAGCAACTACCACCATCGAGCAATACGTCCGGCGTGGAGGTCTCACATGTTCTCCTGCCAAGTCGGAGCAACTTTTCGCCACAATATACGCTCGCGGACAGCAAGACTTCTCTTTTAACATCGTATTAGATGAGAAACCCGTTCCACGTATATCGTTCATAAAGGTGCTTGGTTTCAATTTACAAGCCAACGCCAAAGCAACACATAAACTTCACCAACTTACCCCCCAATGTAACCAAATCATGCTTATATGCTTCGGCGGGTGTCTAACCCTCGACATTTCTTCAAAGAACCTTACCTTGTACAGGCCTTGATACACTCACGCCTACTATACCACCTATCTTATCACAACCTAACTTGCACTGAACGCGCACGCATGTCTACCCTACTACGGAAAGCGCAGAAACCTGCACTTGGCCTTCCTATGCTCACGGCTACCGTGTGGAGTGACTTGGGGTGACTAACACTTCAGAGGAACTTATAGAAGCCCACCAGGCCGCCCAGCTG
Source organism: Dermacentor silvarum (assembly GCF_013339745.2). Taxonomy (NCBI): domain Eukaryota; kingdom Metazoa; phylum Arthropoda; class Arachnida; order Ixodida; family Ixodidae; genus Dermacentor; species Dermacentor silvarum. The sequence goes on from NC_051157.2 coordinate 106,250,862, forward strand.
ACGCGCTTGAGTTCTACACCTCCGGGACGG
>NC_051157.2:106250991-106357236 GCF_013339745.2 Dermacentor silvarum
GCTTGGGCGCTGCGGTGCACAAGGGCTTGCTTCCCGACGCGTGCTCTCTATCTCTTTCTCGTCCGTAGCTTGGGGCGCTGCGGTGCACAAGGGCGTTCATTCCCGACGCGCACTCTGTCTCTCTCTCATCCGTAGCTTGGGGCGCGATGCGGTGCACAAGGGCGTTCGTTCCCGACGCGCACTCTGTCTCTTCTCTCATCCGTAGCTTGGGGCACTGCGGTGCACAAGGGCGTTCATTCCCGACGCGTGCTCTCTATCTCTTTCTCGTCCGTAGCTTGGGGCGCTGCGGTGCACAAGGGCGTTCATTCCCGACGCGCACTCTGTCTCTCTCTCATCCGTAGCTTGGGGCGCTGCGGTGCACAAGGGCGTCGTTCCCGACGCGCACTCTGTCTCTCTCTCATCCGTAGCTTGGGGCGCTGCGGTGCACAAGGGCGTTCGCTCTCGCCGCGCACTCTGTCTCTCTCTCATCCGTAGCTTGGGGCGCTGCGGTGCACAAGGGCGTTCGTTCCGACGCGCACTCTGTCTCTCTCTCATCCGTAGCTTGGGGCGCTGCGGTGCACAAGGGCGTCGTTCCCGACGCGCACTCTGTCTCTCTCTCATCCGTAGCTTGGGGCGCTGCGGTGCACAAGGGCGTTCGTTCCCGACGCGCACTCTGTCTCTCTCTCATCCGTAGCTTGGGGCGCTGCGGTGCACAAGGGCGTTCGTTCCCGACGCGCACTCTGTCTCTCTCTCATCCGTAGCTTGGGGCGCTGCGGTGCACAAGGGCGTTCGTTCTCGACGCGCACTCTGTCTCTCTCTCATCCGTAGCTTGGGGCGCTGCGGTGCACAAGGGCGTTCGTTCCCGACGCGCACTCTGTCTCTCTCTCATCCGTAGCTTGGGGCGCTGCGGTGCACAAGGGCGTTCGTTCCCGACGCGCACTCTGTCTCTCTCTCATCCGTAGCTTGGGGCGCTGCGGTGCACAAAGGCGTTCGTTCCCGACGCGCACTCTGTCTCTCTCTCATCCGTAGCTTGGGGCGCTGCGGTGCACAAGGGCGTTCATTCCCGACGCGCACTCTGTCTCTCTCTCATCCGTAGCTTGGGGCGCTGCGGTGCACAAGGGCGTTCGTTCCCGACGCGCACTCTGTCTCTCTCTCATCCGTAGCTTGGGGCACTGCGGTGCACAAGGGCGTTCATTCCCGACGCGTGCTCTCTATCTCTTTCTCGTCCGTAGCTAGTGGCGCTGCGGTGCACAAGAGCGTTTTTTCCCGACGCACGCTCTCTTTCTCTCTCGTCCGTAGCTCTGGTTTACCTGAATTCGTTCGTTTCCCTTTCTCTTTGGTTCCCGATGCTCTCTCTCTCTCATCCGTAGCTAGGGGCACTGCGGTGCACAAAGGCGGTCGTTCCCGACGCGCACTCTCTCTCTCTCTCTTGCGTAGCTAGGGGCACTGCGGTGCACAAGGGTGGTCGTTCCCGACGCGCACTCTCTCTCTCTCTGGCGTAGCTAGGGGCGCCGCGGTGCACAAGGGCGTAGAGAGCCTACATGCAAGCGCTGTTTTACTGTTTAAAACAGCGCTTGCATATAGGTTCCCTACAATGGCGTTCATTCCCGACACGCGCTCTCTCTCTCTCGTCCGTAGCTAGGGGCGCTGCGGTGCACAAGAGCGCTCGTTCCCGACGCGCGCTCTCTTTCTCTCTCGTCCGTAGCTCTGGTTTACCCTAGGGAGCCTACATGCAAGCGTTGTTTTAGGGTGGTGACAGCCTTTGCAAGGGCACTGGCCGCCGCCAGCTAAATTGGTGGGTTAAATCTGGGGCACAAAATGGCAAAAGACCAGCTGACAGACCCCATTTCCCGCAACCTTAGGTGACGTTAAATTAATTAATTTTTTCTAATAAAATTTGGCCTCAGCAACCAGAGACAAATGGCGCTTCTGAGCGCCATACACGGCACGTCTACGTTTTAGTCACGGCACGTCTACGTTTTAGTTAAGCAGACTAGTAAGGACAGTCTTTATTAGAGCATACTTCGAAAAACGCCCTTTATATATTATGTACAACTGGAAGGCAACGACAATGCTTAATGCAGTTCACATTCTTGGCGTGAGATAATACTACCACTAGCACGCCATCGTGCCTTATAACTTGTTGCTTTATATGTGTCGCACGACATGCAATAGAAAAGCAAGTTTGATGTGTTCAAATAAAAGGAAAAGGAAACTATGGTCGGGTACAACTTAAGAAGACAGGAGAGGCCCCGCCCAGATGACCGAAGCACAGCAGCCGATTTCCTCCGCGACTAAAGAAATACTCCCGCTAAGAATAATGCCCAAACAAAGTTTGGGCATTATTCTGGCTGTAGCAAAACTTTGCCTGGAGACACGGTTAGGTACCGCGTAGACCAGCGGCGAAGAAACTCGGCTTCACCGAGCTTGAAGAGCTGTTCTTCAAGATGACCCCATATTATCACCCTTAGTTTGCGCACTCTGGGGTACATTGCTCTATTTGGCTGCCGGGATCGTTCTGCAATGTTGCGGAAGCACCACAAGACGTAGCTAACGCTGCAGTAGACGAGACTCGCAAACCGATGTGGTGCCTGCACGATGGATATTCCAAATAATCTTCGAACCAGCTTCCAGAAGGTGTGCGCTACAACGCACTCCTTTACTACATGCATGTTGGTCTCTGTTTGTGCGCAATGTATGCATATATCATTCGCTACCATATCCCAGCGTTCAAGCCTGTCTCTTGTAGGTAGAATACACCACTGATATTGCCAGTGAAATCCTTCACTTTAGAAGGCAAATCAGGTGAAGTAACAGCTGTCCATGTGCTTGTAGTAGCTGTCCCTGAAGGCACAGCCGTCTCACACAACATTTCACAAAGCCTTGAAACTGGTGTCGTACGCCACTTTGTATTCCTTACTTGCACAAGCTGGCTCTGTAAGCGCGCAGCCGCCGCATACTGCGGTGCTGGTGCTACCACTGTCGGAAGCAAGTTGCCTGAACTTTGTGGCATGAGCGTTAGAAGGTAATGACCCAGCCAATAAAGGAGAAGTGGCCTACTTGGGTACTCATCATCATCAAGTAGGTCACATGTACTCTTAGTGCACAGCAGTCTACCAAATGTAACTATACACGGCAAGCTCCATCCTCCACTGGCTTTCGGCAGATGCAAAAATTGTTGTCCTACGTATTTTGTCTTGTTTAGCCAGAACCATGAGAAAATAATTTTGTTTGCTACACATACTGTTGGTGACGGCGGAAGAGCCACTCTTGCAGCAAACCACAGTTTACTGCACAATACATTCTTAATAAAGAAAGCCCTTTCTGCTAGCGGCAGTGGCGACGCAGTCACTGCTTCCGACTGTGCTTTAATACAGCTGATAATGTCTGTCCACGTGTGAGGTGAAACACCGCTTGCAGAAAATTTTATGCCTAACATTTGCATATGCGCGGTCTGTTTAATATTTCCTGGTAATGTTATTGCACTGCGTCCTAAATTTAATGCTTCGCATTTCCTCATATTTATTTTACCCCCTGACAATCATGCATACTGATTATGCCGTGCCGACAACACACTTCATAAATGTTAATTACGTCTAATGCACGTTTTTCCTTGCAGTGCATCGTGCCAGAACCCCCGCAGTCACTCTGGCCATTTGTAAGGATTTTCTGTGAACTCTGATTCAACATTTATTCAGAAAATGCCTAGCTGCGGAGATTGTAAAATATATTATTTGCATCGCAGATCCTTTAAACAAGCGCTTGTCTAGAACAAGAATTACAGTAATGATTTTCAGTTCTCTCTATTAAATGAGAAGCATTTATTTGTGGACATTTGCCACTTTGAGAGTATCTATCTATCTATCTATCTATCTATCTAGCCATCTACGTCTTAGTGCTGTCATGGTCACTTCGTTAACTTGGTAAGTACCAAAACTGGCATTGTATGTCAAGAGTGTATGGCGAACATAAATTATAGGTCACGACATGAATGTTATGACATGCGTGTCATATAGGTCATGAAACAGCCGCCTACGTCTTGATACTCTCATGGTCGTTTCGTTAACTTGGTAGGTACCAAAACTGCCATACTATGAGAAGAGTGTATGATGAACATAAATTATAGGTAATGACATGAATATAATGAGATGTGTGTCATATAGGTCATGAAACAGCAGCCTATACGTCTCGGTGCTATCATGGTCGTTTCGTTAACTTTGTATGTACCAAAACAGTCAGCCCACATCAATCCCCTGTAATAAAAGCAGGTTCTCGCCCCAGGTGCAAAACCTGCAGGCACCTTCAAAGTGACCTTAAAATTAAAAGCACCCCAAAATGCTATACACACGAAGTGAAAACCAGCTTTACTTGCACTAGCTCTGATGTAATTTATACGCTTGAGTGGTTTTTCTGTGAGAAACAATATATCGGCGAAACAGAACACTCAATGAAAGTCAGGTTAAACGGACATCGCGCGGACACAGCTTAAAAGCTTCCCAAAGCCGTCGCCGAGCATTTCAACCAACCAGGTCATAACTTTGATGAACTTAAACTCTACATACTACAGTCAAATTTGCGTTCTGCGCGGGACAGAAAATATAGAGAATCGTACCTCAGCCATAAGTTCAAGACATTGCAACCAATAGGCATGAACGTTTTAAATGGAGCTTTCGAATCTATTCCCTATGCTAAACTTCAAAGCATAGGCAACAGCACTTAGTTATTTTTCCTTGAGTTGTTTAATTTGCCTTTTTCTCTTTTGTTTTCGTTATCCGATTGTCAATAATATTCCAACCTCCCTTTGCTTTCACTCCTTCCTTTCGTTCTTGTATTTATACATTTACGCCCCCCCCCCCTCCCCCGTTTTGTATTTTTTCTGTTCTTTTTTTTTCCTTGAGCACTATTTTTCCGCCACTACAAGTTTATTCTCTCTTTCAGACACGATAATTCACTGACGTCCAGCGGAGCAGCTATCACCCCCCCCCCCCCCTCCCCGTCGTCCAGGCCCCTTCCACGAAAAGAGGAAGCTACAATGACACGTGAACCGGCTAACACACGGCGCTGCCTCAAATTCCTGCACCGACTATCAGTAGCGCATTATCTTTCTTTTGAATTCTACACCCTCGCCGCTAACACACTCTTGCTTGTTACCTCACCCACCCGGCTTACCTTCTCTCTGCTTTAGAAGAACCCTACTTATATATACTGTGCCGAGGAGAGCATGCGTCGCCTTGAAGAAGACAAGTCCACTTGTCGAAGCGTTGGCTCCTGCTCTCGTCTTGAATTTCCATCTCCCGCATTCCCCGTGTATTCCCCAAAATCGGCATAGTATGACAAGAGTGTATGACGAACATAAATGATAGGCCATGACATGAATGTCATGACGTAGGTGTCATGTAGGTCATGAAACAGCCGTTTACGTCTTGGTGCTATCGCGGTAGGTTCGTTAACTTGGAAGGCTTCCCGCACACTGCTTCACATAACATAGATCCCCACAGGGCGTGGGATCTGCCGGCTTTGTGTGAGAAGGACCAGTGTCAGTCTCGAGTACCACAACGTCAATGTAACAGCGCATTTGCCATGAACAGCCGCGTTTATACGAATGTGGCAGAAGCGTGGTGTATTAACTTACCGTGTCGCATTTCGCCGATCAGTACCGTTTACGTGCAATGTGCATCTTACAGTCCAGCAAGCTAGTGCCACCGAGCGTTACATCTAGAACGTTAGCGCTCTCACTTCTGACAAACCTGATTATGTATCGCAGTTAGGGCTGGCTAGATCTAGGAGCTGGGATAACCGGCCTAAGCCTCTGAGAAAAGCCGCTCCAAACTTGCCAGGGTGCGCGCTTCCCCCACAGTTGCGCAATCGACGGGGGCGCGGGAGCGCGGTAGCTGCTCGCGGCATCTGTGCCATTGTACTCGCTTAGTGTGTTGCTTCCTTTTCGCAGGTGTAATCTACGTTAACATTCAACAACGATATGGCCCTTTCATGATACACGCCTATAGCACTTATCAAGAACCGACCACGGTGTCAGCACAAACCTTACGCCGGCAAAATATTCCAGCCGTAATGCCATGCCATTCTTCGATAAAACATTTTCAAGGTACCGCATTTTAATTCATGTATTACCATTGAAAAATGATCTATACAAGTCTTCATATGAAGTTGTTTCAGCGGGAGGGTGGTGTCTTTCGCCAGTACATTATTGTTTCATCGCTCTGAAATTAGCGTGCGCTAACCTGCGAGACATTAAAATGGCACTTACTGTGGCATTTACTGACATTTATCTAACTAGTGCACAACACCGTGTCCATTTATTAATTCTCTTTTGCTCAATGCACCTGTGAGTTGCACCTAACGTCAACGTAATCGCGGAGCAAGAATGTATGCTCAATGTATAGAACAGAAAATGAGACTACACTTTCCTCAATGACTCTATAACCTATAACTTTATCAGTAACAGTTTAATCATCCGTGAGTCTTACGTGAACATTGCCTTAAGCTACGCAAAGATTCAGCCTCTTCAACTTTTACTTTTTCCCTTGCTGCTTGGTTGAGCCCCCTAAAAGAAGATAATCCTTATAAAAGAAAGAAGATAAACTAAACTGATCAGGTTAGTTCTGTGCAGTACTTGACATCCAATTTGTGGAATGCTGCTGCCTGCAGTACGTAGGCTGCTTACAATATTTGAATGCATCCACATTGTGCTAAACATACCTTAGCGTACTTTCGACAGCATATGAATTAAGCTTTACAGTGACTCTAACGACTACCGTAAACAGCAGCCTTCCAAGAATCCCATCCCTTGGATACGTCAGTCGGCACTTCCGCTGCAGTACTGTCTGTCTCGTAGCACATTGCAGGTATCCCTCCATTATTCAAAGTATTTTGGGAGAACTTGCTTTCTTATCACGTTTCCTACAGTATAGTGAACAAGGCGAACATCGCTACGTTGCTCTGTGTAGCCAGACTATGTTCCACGGCCACTTCTGCTGCCTCCATGGGATCTAGCATTAGACCTTCCTGTTTAGTCTAATTTTGCTGTGGAACTCCTTCTACATGTGCCCACAAAGCGGAATTATCTTGTGGAGTTCTGTCAGCCCTTAGGATAGCCCACTCCCAACTCGCAAATTGTTCTTTGCATGCCGGCGGAAGGAAAAGGAACGCTTTTTCGGGATACGATTTGTTGCCCGAATTGACTTCATACCCAAAACGCCGTATTACTGAGCATTTTTTTTCTTTGTTTGTGCGACGGCCTCCTTAATAATTAAGGCACGTTAACACGAGGGAGCTCTGCAAAAGCACGTGAAACAGTAACCTTTGAATCTAATGAGATCTGGTTCAATAAATCTCGTCCTTGCTTTTTTGCACGAATACTAGAACGCCTCCTGCCTATCTCGACTGCTTACCAGTCCCCGGCGCTCCCGGCCTCAGCGCCCTAACGATCTAACGGCGGGAGCACGCAAGGCGACTACATTCGGGCAAGGGACATGTTCCGCGCTCTTAACAACTCCCAGTTATAGCCACCTTATCGCAGTGAAGTCGTCTGTCATGGTAATTATATTAATTAACTGGCTTTGTGCCACCACGTCCCGCTCTTTTAGAACGCGCGAGCGAACTTGCGTGCAGTTTATTTCTCGTGTTTCGCAGAAACCACAGAAACGTACCCATATTCAGCCTGAACTGAGAAAAAAATGTCCAGCGTGTCCGCAGCTGTAATTGCCATTTCCAGCGGTAACCGAATGCGACCCTTTTTTATCGTGAATTGTACACGCTGACTCCGCAAATCAAACAACTCGTTGATGTTCATTTTGTTTGTTATTACTAATACCGACGCTGGTTCATCGCACTTGAAGGAAGCGCGGACTGAAGCGTTCTCACTGCTGGAAAGCCAATGTAGACGGCCGCGCCCGTACGATAACGTCAAGCCAGTTTCGCATGCTGCGAAGCGTCCGATGTTACAGCCGCAGGTAGCCTCATCCTCTCACACCTATGCACGTTCGCTAATGCTATTGCGCCTCTTCCCCTTCACAATCACTCTTTCTCTCTCTCGGGGCCTTCAATACCTTACGTGGTTAGTTAAATATACATAGTACCGCGCAAGCGGAAAAACCACTGTGAGTGCGCGAAAAGCGGTTATTACTATTAAAAATTCGACATAAGCGGCAGGTAAAAATAACAAGCCTCATTTATTGTGGCCCACGTCTACGACTGCACAACGAAAGTGCTTAATGTGCAATCTTACCGCATTGTAGCGATATTGCATACGTTACAGAAAAAGGTAATAATCACAATTACAAGTGCTTCATTCAAAATTGTAACTGACTATATTAACCAATTACTGCCCCACGAAACTAATTTAGGCCTACAAATAAAATGTAATCGGTGACGTTACGTTACTTTCCTCCTCACATTTGCTAACATCGCACAAATACAATAAGTAGAACGAGCTGACCTGCCTCTGCCAACATGCAGAGGCAGGTCACCTCCTCTCCAGGTCTTTACAACTTGTCTTCATTATTAATTGTTTTTAAAATTTTTCATCATGCATATGGTCTCGTTTATTTGCGATGGCATGAAGCAATGATACTAAAAACTACGTGACTATGCGCGCTGCAGGGAAGGGCGGTGTTGCAGCGTACGAACGCCTTGCACACAAGATTGAGTTTACTCAATGACAAGATGTTCGCGTCCGAGATCTCTAGAAAGCGCAGTACTTCATTGGTCCCGGGGCTCGGAGAACGCGCTCCCCACAGGTGCAATGAAAAGCAGGAAAAATATTCAGAGCCCTTCCACTACTGTAAAGATGGAAGCCAGCGAAGTTGTGACCATGGTGGGTCTGCTATAGTGAATATTTTATATATTATCATTATTGACTATATTGAGCCTCTTCGGCCTGTTCGTCAAAGATCAAGGACACCGGCGCCTTGTTTTCGCCTGGCGCAATGGCCAAGTAGTGCGTTTGCTGCGCCAAGTCCATCCCATGGTCACAGACTAGTGTATGAGCCACACCGTTCATAGCTGCGGCATACTGCACGGCATCGTCAGGATCCTGACGTCAGGATCTTGGAAGGTGCGGTTAAACGAGCGTCCGTTCCATAACCAGTCCAAAGGGCAACTGCTGATAACAGCCCGATCTCTTAGTCACGAAACGAAGGGGCACAACGATTGGTGGGACGTGCCGCCGCCGAAAATCGCGTCACTTGTAAAACAGGCATCGGCGGTGGCGAGTGGTATAACAATATACCATCCATCATCCGTTTTGACCCCTGCGCCACATTCTAGGCACTGTACCTGCGCTAAGGCACAAGTGGCGGGAAACACTACGCCCATGGAGCCGAAATTGTTGTACACACCGGTCGGCCTACGGACGCGATCTCCAGGAACCTAGCCCTTAACAGCTTCGCTGTAAAAATGCAGCAGAGTCCATCTGATGATGAATGTCCAAGTTGATGCAATTAGCAATAAAGCAGAGCACCGACACACCGTTTTGCTTCCACAGAGACGCGTCATGTATGTGAGGTGCGTATGCAGCCATGAGCAAACCGATTAGTGCTAAACTGGTTAACCTCCCTGCCATTCCCTCTCCACTCTTTCCTTCCTTCCTTCTCACGCTTCCCTCTGGATATGCTGGCTCATTCAGCGGCTGCGTATGGCGCTTGTGTGAATATGCATTCGGATACTTTTTTCTGAATACATATGACGCGGATTTGATTTCGCCCAAGCACCGGAGAAATCTGTACGTGATACCAACTTCTAGGGTCTTGAAGCGGATGGTTTCATTGACTCGGCAGTACCGCAATATTGCCTCCGCACGGTAAGCCGACATAATGTTTGTTTGTTTGTTTTTTTTTGTTTTTTTGTTGTTTTTTTTTGGGGGGGGGGGGGAAGAGCGGCACATAATAATGGCACACAGTTATCCCAAGTTGCCGTCAAAGAGGTTCATCGAAGAGCAGCGCATACACAGCGGCACTTACCCTGTGACGCAAGCTGACGGCAATGAGGTTCAGTGAAGAGCGGCATATCAGCAGTGGCACAGACCGTGTAAACAAGTTGGCGTGAAATGGATTAACTGACGAGCGGCACGTTCAGCCCAACATCCTTTTTAAATACACCATATTACTTCGTCATAGGTACGTACGTATGATTACATTCCACGTGGTCGCTTAAGACGTTGCAATCCGCATTTATCTCGCTTACGCTCGTCCACAACCTATGTAGAAACGAACGATTAAAACTTCGTAAGCTCGCGTCGAACGGCCGATGTATTAATCATGCCGCTCCCGCCATACGATCGTCTTCAGCATGGGCATCACCATGCGGCTCTCGTCACCGACACGCACGCTCGCGACCCACAAATGCAAGTGCTCACTTTACACAAACACGTTGGTCCACAGGGTGTCGCATAACGGAACTCCAAACAATGCTAACCCGCCGTGGTTGCTCAGTGGCTATGGTGTTGGGCTGCTGAGCACGAGGTCGCGGGATCGAATCCCGGCCACGGCGGCCGCATTTCGATGGGGGCAAAATGCGAAAACACCCGTGTACTTAGATTTAGGTGCACGTTAAAGAACCCCAAGTGGTCCAAATTTCCGGAGTCCCCCACTACGGCGTGCCTCATAATCAGAACTGGTTTTGGCACGTAAAACCCCATAATTTAATTAATTTTTTCCAAACAATGCTAGATAGCCAGGTACCTGCAAATTGTTTCACATAACATCGAATCCCACAGTGCGTGGGATGTGTGCAATTTATTTACAGCGCACCTTGTTTTAATGCGATTGGCATTCTTTGCCTGCTTCACACGTTTTGAATCTATCTATCAGCCTCCTACCTATACCTAGTGGCCCAAGTTGTCTACCAGCTTCGACCACTAAGTATGCGCTCGTGGCCGTGGTGCCATGGTGGTCGTTCCGTCGTCGTCATTGAACCTTCGTCATCTGAGTCTCGTCACGCAGTAGTCGTCACACCTTCTACGCCTGCCCAGTGACCCAAGTTGTCTAATGCTTCTGCCACTAGATATGTGATCGTGAGGCCATCTTGGTCTTTTCAACGTCGTCATTTCAACTTTCTCATGCGACTCCCTTTGTCCTCATACCAATGTAGTGCTGTATTGCGTCGCCGCCATAAAGTCGTCATCCTGCATTCTTTGTCGTACTTTCTGTCGTCAAAAAGCCGTCGTCGTGTCACTGCCGTCATGGCGTCGTCATCGCGCTGCCATTTTACCATCGTTATCACTTCACAAACGTAATCGCATTGTCGCCATGTCCTCATCGTCATAACGCCTTTGTCGTTCTATCGACTTCGTTCCTTCTTTGTATTCTATTATAATTACGTTGTCGTCATTCAAGCGTAATTATGCAGTCCTTGTCATGCCACCGTCTCATTGCGTCGTAGTGAAGCAGTCACTGCCATGCATTCGTTGTCATCATTCATTGTCATAACATCGTGATCGTGTCGTGGTCGCCATTCCATCTTCGTCATCCCGTTGTCGTAATGAGATCGTCAACTTGTCCTCGTCCTAGCAGGTGAGACGCATCTAAATATTGCTGTGGGAGGTGAAGCACCGGAAAGCAAGCCGACGTCTTGCAGCTCGTGCAGAAGCTTTACCCAGCACCGACACAAGATGACGAGCAGGCTACGTACCTTCAACCACCCTTACCGCAAGTTTTCAAGCAAATGGGCAAGGCCACGAGGAGAGACACAGCACATGAAGAAAACCTTAAACTTTCCCCTGAACTATTTCAGCGGGAATTTTTTGTCAGCGCAATATAACTTGCCCTGTCCTAGTTTCCAATCCTTGTCTGCTTTCTTTCCGGACGCTCGCCACGAACCAAGGGGGGAGGTCGCACCCGTTTACTGCAACGCAACATTTCCAATAACAACGTAGGATAATAGGAAAAGAAAGGTCAAGTTTGAAAATCGCCTTGTGAAATCGCACCGCCGAAGAAACACTTCATTTCTATCGCACCTATTACACTTTATGTACCTGTGGAAATAAATGGGACCACCCAGCTGGTAAGCGCTTTTTTAACGAGTAACTACTTGACAATCACCAATTTGAATAGTTTGAAAATGTATTACTCACACGCCTGCCTCCCGACGTGATGCATGTAAAACCATAGTCAGGGTGCTGCCACTTCTGAAATCAGGGGAAGCTCGATCGTGTGGGTTCACAAATAAAGGATCGTGGTTGAGCCACAAGGACAGACCCTGCATGCTTGAAAAGCTCCAGATAAGGTGGCTGACCTGAACTGAAAACCGTTATATATACTTACAGTACGGTCCACTGTTAGAGGGAACACGCGAGCCTGTGGCCGGCGCCCCAGGTGGCGCTAGCTGGCGGTGAGATTTGTAAACGCGGCGCTTGCGCATAGAGTCGTAAGGGCGGCGCGTGCCCCGCTTCGTCTGCAACTTCTCCGCCCCTGCGCTCAGCAAGCGCTGGAGAGCGCATCCGTTTTCCCGCCGTGGGATTTTTCTAGCCGCCACTCTGCCTGCTGCTCGTCGAGTAATCAGCTGGCAGAAAAAAAAAGTTTTTGTTTGTTGCTGCAGTCTCTCGCCAGTTTTAACTCGACTCTGATCTTGCTCTTTGAAGCAACGTCCACAGAAGCTCCATAGTTCGGATATTTGCGATATCATTTGTACATGCAGTAGTGTGAAAATTGTTCTGTTACACCCACACGTGTGCGCAATGAAATAAGTTGTGCATAGAATGACACATGGAAGTAAACGTGGAGGAGAAAACTTTATTCATTACAATTTTGTGACAGAGGGTATACGAGGCCAGAACTAGCCACACGACTTTAGAAGGATGCAAAGCTGGTGTGTTGGCTTACGTCCATGCTCTGTCAATCCCCCCCCCCAAAAAAAAAAAAAACGCACACCTCTGCAAGGAAAATAGGAAATTTTCTCAGCTGCGCAAATTTACGCGAATAATGGTTATGGAGCAGCCCCTAACTGTAGAATTCTGCAAAAGTGATAATGAAGCCTGTCACATCCGCAACCTTTGACAATGCTAACCGATAAGTCGTATGTTTTTCACATAGGGCTCGCAGCAACTGGTCACTTTTCATAACAGACAAGGCAATTGAAGCACGATGCAGTGAACATACCAAGTTTGCCCTTCCAACCATAAAATGTCCGCTATTCAACAAGCGGGAGGCCGGATTGGTATCAGTTGCTTCACACTGCGAAAAAAAAAAAAAAAAAAGCCGGAAGGACCAGCGCTCGCTGCGCGCGCCGCGCGCAGGCGCGGTGAAGTAACAGACGACGTAGGGCACGCACCGCCCTTACGCATGCTCCGCTATTCTCATGCTCCGCTTTTCGAAATCACGCCAGCAGTTAGCGCTCCGCGGACCGCTGGCCATGCGCGCGCGTGTTCCCTCTATAAGAGTGGACCGTACTGTACATCTTGCTTTTAATTTTTTTTTTAAACAAAATAATAAAGTATTTACAGTGCGCGAAAGTAACGTTACTTTCTCGGTTTAATTCTGGCTAGAAACCCTGCAAGTAAGTGCAAGTCCGCTTGCACTTAAATTTTAAGGACTGTATATTTACCCAAGGACATACCCACCGTGGTTGCTCAGGGGCTTTGGCGTTGCGCTGCAAAGCACAATGCTGCGGGATCAAATTCCGGCCATGGCGTCATACATTTCGAGGGACGCGAAATGCAAGAACGTCCATGTACAATGCATTGGGAGCACATTAAAGAACCCCAGGGGGCGTAAATTGACCGGGAGTTGCTCACTACGGCGTGTCTCATAACCAGATCGTCGTATTGGCGCGTGAAGCCCTGGAATTCGACCCAAGGACATCTTGTACCAGGAGGCGGTGCCGGTGATTATCGACTAAGAAATATGAAGTCCTCCATAAGCACCACTCTGCAGCTAAGCAATGTGCCATGGTGCCTCACATTTATCTTAACGTTGCACTCCGAGAAATAACTAACATGGGCAAGCTCTCATTCGCTGCAGCCTGCCGTCATCAGTTTGAGATCCGTTTTCCTACCTTACGTTCTGCCCTCTTGGGTGTAGTGCGACATACGCTGTACCACATATCGCGCACGGGCATCGCATTGTACAAAAGGTAGCTTGCTTTAGAAGACAGATTACGAGTTAAATAAAGAATTCTTTCAGTAATAAATTCGTTGCGTGGGATGTTTGTTCGCGCCTTATTAAGAGCTAGATTTCCAAGTCAGTTCCACGGCAGTGTATTCCGGATAAACCTAGCCGTGCACGTGGACTTGAAGTATACGTCGTCCGCAGCCTCTCTGGAGTATCTTTGCTGCAGGAATGAAACGGCTGGAACCACTGCGAAGGCTTTATCTCTTCGCAAGCCATTTAGCCGTCCGTTTCTATACCGTGCGTCGCCACGATAACGGCGAGTCCCTGTATACGTATAGCGCTGTCTCTGAAGTAGACCGGACATTACTCCTTATTCCGCTTAAGCTACACCTCTCCGACCTCTCGCCTTCCTCCCCCTCAGGCGGCGCTCCCAGAAGACCCTCATCCCCTTGCATGACGCGTAGGCGCCATCTTGAGATCACGAATGCTTGCGCGCGCCTACCGCTGCAGTGGAATGGGTTTCGTGGAGCGACTTATAGCCCATCCTGTAACAAAGCTACCGCGGCCTCTTCTAACGGCGCAGACCATAATTGCTCGCAGGCTTGGCCACGTTTCCCAGCGATTTTCACTCTCGGCTAGTGGTCGCGTGCGTCCCGCTCCCGGGCCCGGGGAGGTTCAGGCCGAGATAAACTGAGCCGCGTGCCGCGCCGCTGTCCGACGGCGGGCTAATGGTCATTTCTGCGCCCGTTCTCCTCCCATCTGTCCTCGCTCCCACAAACGTCGTGTCTTTTACACGACGTGTTATCTGAAACTCGCGTGTCCCGCAAGCGTCTTCCTCCTCCCCACATCCCTACCCTCCCACTCTATCGTGCACCCCCGCTGTCCCCTCCAGCGATGCAGCCTTTGTGCAACATTGTGGCGACCGAGCGCGGCGCTGAATAAATGATAACTGTCGGGCGGCCGACGCGTAAACGGCAGCGCGTGCCGCGGGCGTCGCGCGCGCTCCTGTCGTTTTTCGTGGAGCTTGCAGTGTAAACAGCTTGTTCTTTCTCCTTATCGCCGTTTTCACGCTGTCAAATCCGCTGCGAAAGAGAGTGCGCGGTTTTCTTCACCCTAAATGCGAAGAAAATGACGTCACCGTTGGTGCCGCACACTTTTTTCTTTTTCTGGCATGGAAATTTCCTCGACCTAGTTTTTTTTTTCTTCTTTTTTTCTCGTTTGTCATTGTGCCGTGATACGACACTTCAAATGAACTGTGTATGTCTATGTTATTGTAGTCACTGGCCTTCCAGCCCATCTTTAGCTTAACCATCGCTTGTGTTAAGCTGACTTTTACTTGAGAGTACTGATGTTTGCAAACTTTTTCTTTCGACTTCCATTTAATTAATTAGAAGGGCAATTACTCTTTGTTTCATTCTTTGAGTTCATGACCATATAATCAAAAGCACTTTTACATTTCAGTGGAAAACTGGTTCAAGTACCGTTGAATACGAGTCATGCTTGCCCAAATTGACAGAGCTACACGTCTGACAGAGTGACCTTGAACGGGACCATGGAGAAAATACAATTCCTAAGCTCATTCATATCGTTACAAGGTGGGAGGCCTTTATTTAGAAGAGTCTATGCTAAAGCACTGCATGAGGCGAGGTCGCCATACCGTAAACAAAGTCATCGTCTTCCTCCTCTTCCATCGCTCCTTCTCCACCTTTCCTTCGTGTATACAGACGCTCCGTTGCATTGTTCTTCGTGCAGACGAAGCCAGCTGGGCGAGTGTGGTGGCCTCGCGCTGGGTATATGGTTTGAGCCCGGCGACATGCGTTACTTGAGTCCCCGCAGAACACAGGCCGTTTGCGGTGAGATGCGCTAAGGGTATAGTTTACCTTGCACCTTGCTCAGGCGATTGAGTATGATAAGAGGGCCAGCATAGAGTGCCACAAGCTTTGCGCACAGAACACGCTTCCGTGCGGTGGTCCAAACCAGACAAAGTCACCAGCCGCATAGGTAACGGGTCGGTGCCGGCTGATGTATCTTGCATTTGATGTATTCTGCGAAGCTAGCGTGCGTACACGAGCAAGTCGACGAGCCTCTTACGGCCCGACAGAGTGTCTCAGCTATAGAATGATCGTCAGTAGCCGACAAAGGGAGGAGGGTGTCTAGAGTGCAATGAGGCGGGCGTGCATATATGGAAGAACGAATGGGCTGTAGCGAGTCTTCTCGTGGCTCGCAGTGTTGAAAGTGCACGTCATAAGTGGTAGAATCTCATCCCCATTCTTCAGATCCGACACTACGTACATTGCAAGAATGTTGGTCGGCGTTCGGTTGGTACGTTCGTAAGTACATTTGTTGTCGTCGAAGGTCGGAAGGTACAAGCGCAGAGGCATAATAGTTCTTCCACAACATCTGCGGTGACGTGGAGTCCAGAGTCGCTGGTTGCCACTCGAGGCGTTCCATGCCGGAGGATGATGGAGTGAAGCAAGAAAAGGATGGCTGCAGTCTCGCATTAACGAGTATAAGGTCGCCGACGCACATGACTATCTGCAGCGGTTATCCGCGGAGGATCGCGGGAAAAGGCCCAGGAGATCAGTACCAAGTTGCTCGAAAGGGGCAGCACGGGCTGGTGTTGACCGGCGGGAGCTTTGTTCGGGCTGTTTATGATGCTGACACGTAGTTGATATGGCAACGCATTGTTCGGTAGCCTGACGCATTCTCGCCCAATAATAGCGTTCTTTAGCCCGGTACAGAACCCGCACTGATCCCATGTGGCATGACACGTGGGACAAAAGAGCACACGGTCTCCGGAACCACCAATAGTCGGGGTGCACCAGTTGTAGTGTAGTTTTTTTTTTTTTTGTGTGTGCAGTAAGTCATCGCGAACACTAGAATCGTGTTCACTAAATGTGCGGCCAGATACCACAGCCTCATCGAGGTAGCACATGCCAATCTCCCACTTTACGGGATGCAGAATTATATTCATAACGGCATCATTTAAGATGATGCGTGATCTTGTACGTGTGCCTACGCAGTGATTTCACTCCTACATTTTCCTCTTTCTCCTCCCCCTCCGTTTGCACTTACATTCCCGCCATCTGAGCAATAAAGTTGGTTGTTAGTGTGCGCTCTGCCCTGTCGCCTTCTTTCCTTTCACGTTTTGCACACTAAAGGAATTTTTCTTTGTCTGAAGTAAAGTTCCACCATCCAGCCCAAGCAGCCACCATTATGCTCTTTCCATAAACCCCTCAAAGGTTGCGGGAGCGTTGCACAGCCCAAACGGCATTACGTTGAACTCATAGAGTACATCTGGAGTCACGAACGCCGTTTTGTCTTTGTCCGCCGATTCCTTTCTGATCTGCCAGTAACCTTAGCGCAAGTCAACTGAAGGAAAGTACGAGTCTGAATGGATGCAGTCAATGGCGTCGTCAATGCGCTGAATAGGATAGGCGTCCCTTTTAGTGACCGCATTGAGGCGTCGACAGTCCACGCAATACCTCCCTCCATGTTCCGTCTTTCTTTACGACGAGTATCACTGAGCCGCCCAAGGAGTGCACGACTCGTGAATTACTACCTCTTGCAGCATTTCGCGAACTTGCTCATTAACTTGCGTTCTGCTGGGGAAGCTCGGTAAGGCTGTTGTCTTATCGGATGCGCCGTAATTGTGATCCTGTGATGCGTGCTAGACGCAGGGATTGAAGGCGCTTTAGCGTTCTGCGAAAAGTCGCAAGGACGCAGGTGTCTTGATAGAGCATCGACCAAGTCACAGCGTTCACCGGTACCGACTGACGTGCATGTTAACCATTCGAAGAACGCGGGAGTCCGCAGATCCTAGGTTTACCGCCACGCCTGAGGCGTCTGCATCTGTATGCGAGGTCACTGTCAAATGTGCGTCGTCTTGCAAAGTGGCGAGTTTCAAGGCTTCAGAGAGTATCCCGGTCTTCATGGAGTAATTCAGTCCACAAACCACACGCCTGTGCTCCACTGGTACTAGTCAGTGCGGTATCACGATGTTCCTTTAATATAGCCCAAACGAGTAGGCTCCACAGTGGCATCAAACATATGTCGAGCTTAGTGCTGTCGCAAGCAACTGGAACGCTGATAACTGACAAGGCGGGCACGATGGTATATCGAAAGACAAAAAAGGTTCGTTCATGGCTGAGGCTGCTGTCCTCCATAACTCGGGACGGAAGGTTGCAGTGTACACCTCCCTAGTTCTACAGTCATCTGTAGCAAGCAAACTGCTTCGAAAAGTCAACGCCTACAATTACGTCGTGGATGCACTGGGAATTAACTACGAATTCGGTGGTAAAAAGTCCACCGCCCAGGGATACGTCGACAGTACACACACCAATAAGGTGGAATGATTCGGCACCCACTTTAAAAAGTATTAAAGTTTGGTCCCACCGAAAAATCACTTTCAAGGTCGTTACGTTGGCCACACGACCTAACTTGGTCGATATTCGGCGCCTGTTCCAGGTTTCGGAAGTGCGGCAATGTCGTATGACGTCGGACAACAAGTTTAATTCTCCTTAGCGATGATTAATTACAGACGTCCTCCGCGATCCCTTTGAGTACATGGCCAACATTGTCTTCTTCTGAGGTACGTGGGTTCACCTGCTTACACAACCTCATGATCACCTCAATACATGCGGTGAAAGTCTCACAAGCAAGTTGAGCCCTTTGGGCAAGCGTCAGCTCGGTACACATTTTCTTGGCACTGGTGTCACCGAAGGACCTTCTGAGTTGCTCAATGAAAGTGTTCCAGGTTGTGAGGCACCCCTTCGTATTGCGGTAGTGGCTAATTGGGATTGTGCTGCTAAACCCAAGGACGTAGGATCGAATCTGGGCCACGGCGGCCGCATTTTGATAAATCCTTTACTGCTTCATTATTTGCTTCATTATTTTTGCGAGCGCGATAAACGGTGATGGAACACTTGATTCAAATACGGCCGCTGTGTGAAATTACACCGACTTTTTTTAACACGAAAGTGTTTTATTCCGGGGTCCACCAAGACTTCACTGACGTATTTCCGTCACGGAAATACGTCATTTCCGTCACGGAAATACGTCATAGAACATAATACAAAGAAAGAAACCAGAAGAAAAAGTTCCACAAACATGCAAAATTTGGGAATCGAACCCACGACCTCTCGGTCCGCGACGATAGATCGCCGAGCGTTTAACCCATTGCGCCACAAACGCATTCGCAGAGAGCTACACAGACGCGCCTTATATATCTAACACTCCTCCGTGTACCCGCGCTCTTGCTCGGGGCGGTGCCGCCGCCTATGAGCAGAAAAGAGAAGTACTGCATTATGACACTAAAGCCCGGGATACATGGAGCGAACTTTCTCGACGAACTTCACGCGTCAAGTAACGACGCGGCGACACGACGCAGGATGTTTGCTGTGTTGCAATACATGCGGCGAACGCCGCCGCGCGTTGGCCGCCGTGTTGGCGGCGGTCCCGGCCGCCCGCTTCGAACTGAATTTGGCGTTGTCCTTGTAGAATTCACTTAGTTGGAAGCAAATGACTGCGTAAACGGCTTTCGCTTAGTCTCAGGCCGCTTCGACGACAGAGTATTATGGATAACCTTGAGTAGTTTTCGAGATCGCTTCTCGTTTCGAACGCGTCTAAGCCTAGCGAAAGAAATATCCGATGCCAACGCCATCTATCGGGGAAGTCGGGAGATAGGCATGACGACAGCATGTGGCCTCTGAGATCAGAAGATTTCTGTTGAAGGTTGTTGTAGAGAGCTTGCACTGCTTGTCTGTTTCCTCGCAGATCAGCGGATATGGGATGTACAAATACAACGCGATTCCTGAGAGATCATACTAGGAACTACTCAATCGGTGCAGAGACATGCAGACACGGCAACACCAACGCGATTGCAGACGACGCGAAAAGGCGCGCGCGCGCGAAACACCAGCATGCATTGCGACCGGAACTAGTGCCTCCTGATTGGCTGTCGTCCACCGCTGCGCGCTAGACGCTTCCGGCGGCGGCGTTCGCCCGACGAAAATGTTTGGACAGGCAGATCGGCTGCGGACGGCAAATTTCTTGACGCCGGCCGTCGGACGTTCGCCGCCCGACGAAGTTCTTCGCTCGGACGCCGGTTATTCGCTCCATGTATTCCGGCCTTAACGCGCACCGACAGTGAACGCTTCGGTGGTCTCAGTACTACGACGCCTCGATGCCAGCATTCGAAGGGACGCTGGCATCAAGAAGCACTACCAACGCCACCTAGGTGGCGTTCACCGTACTCAGCACAGCGGAGCGTGGCCTCCGCAATTAGCTCTGAAAATGTTTCTGAAGTTGATCGCGGAGGCTGCAATTACGACGCGCTGTACGCGCTGATTTGACTCGGTGACGATTCAGTTACGTGCTTTGTCTTGCGCGTTGTATTAGTGTGTCAGTTACGTGCTTCGTCTTTCGCGTTGTGCTAGCGTGTGCAGCGTAGTGCAGCTTCCATATGCACGACGGTTGCTCATGGTCATCGACGTTGGTAGTCGTGATGGAGGAGACGTGCCACCAGGCGTCAGCGTGGGTGCATCAACGCCTAAGGGCGCTTTAGCCACAAAACACCAATAGACATTATATATCAATGTGCAATAAACATTACACTACTTCTGTGAAGACACGTTTCACTTTCGTGTTCTATACCGATTCCTATATAAGAGGGATCAACCACATTTTTTTTTCGATCAGGTTCTTACGCCTCCCTTATAATAATCTCCTTTGTCGCAGGCACAAAGAATTTTCAAACAACCGTGAGCCAGCAAAGTTGTAGTCATTCGTTCAAATCACAAAGCTTTCGGATTGTGACAGCTGTCTGACACTGGCCAGACGTCTTCGCGTATGTCACCAGTTGTACGCCAAAAAATTTATCAAGACGGCAAGGATGAAGGCTGGTGCCACGAGTAAGGCATTCTCCCCAGCACAGTACCATTTATATCGGACTCCCTGCCCTCCACGACCTAACGTGTGGTCGCGCTCGCTGGCGTTCCCTGCGAAGACTATCATGTATATTTTTCGAACGACTGTGTACTACCGCAGAGATACCGGACATTTCACTGCACTGGACACGCCTGATGGATCTCATCTCTGCAGGCGACGTTGTGGGCACCGTTTGCAGCAGCAGAAAGAAAGAGACAACTGTGATGTGGCTTACGTATGAAGAGTGACAGATAGGCGATATGCACTCCGCCTATAATTAGGCCTTGCATCGGGGATAGGTGAATATCATTATTGTGATACCTCTGCAGAGAATTACTAGACACACCACTGGGACACGAACATGGACAAAAAAGTGCTTCTAACAGCTGGTTTCTTTTCTAAGAACACAGGAGAAGTACGAGTAGATTATGCAAACGTGCCCACTCAGAGAACTTCAAAGACGCAGAAAATGAAAAAGGCGCGAGAAATATGTGACGGATTAGGGAACGTGAACTATATTAACAAGTGTCACCTTATCATTCAGCACTTCGGTTTGACTTCCACTTTCGGAACCAGCTACATGCTACGTGTGCGCATATTCCAGGTTTTTCTGGCCCCTCAGACTAGCAAATTGCTTGTCGGTGAGGGCTATCGACGGTGAGCTTACGCATAAACCACATTTTGGCCAATTTATTACCCCTGACAAAGGCACTGACTTTAAAATGTGAAAGCAATAAATATATGGAGCGTCATTTCATATATTTTGTGTATATATGTGCAATTGATATAACAAGAAATATTTGGAGACACTATATAAATAGACATTGCTATCCGGAACAATTCCTGGTTTCTTGAACATTCTGTCGCACGCCTCATTAATATAGAATAATTTCGGAAGTTCTGAAGTTTTGCGTGAGAAAGCCACGATCTGATTATGAGGCACACCCTGGTTGGAAATAATTTAGACAACCTGGCTTCCTTTCACGAACCCATCAGTATGAGTGCACGGGCATGCTTCTTTTTTTTTCGCCCTCAACGTAATGGAGCCGCCCAGGCGTAGATCAAAATCGCGACCTAGCAGCGCAACGCCATACCCACTGAGGTATACCGACGAGCGTTTTCGCGCACCTACAACTGTAACCATCTTTAAGTAAGCGGGACACCGTCCCGCATAATTGAACATTCTATCACCTTCTATCAGCCTGCCAATGAAAGAACAAGAAGGCAAAATTACGTGGTATCACGTTTACGACTGCTTTGCTGATCGTGTCGACTTCAAAATAAACGCAACTTGTCAGTTTGTGATTCATTCATTCATGTCTCGTTCCTTCGTATCCCTACAAGTCCTCGCGTCCTTACGCTAGCTCAATAATTACAGAAAATCGGCCAGTCGTGAGCGGTTGGTTATAAGAATCGAAAAGAATCGAGCGAGAGGGATGGTTATATCGTATAAACTAGACTAAGGACCCCACTCATGAAGAGCCGCACCCCCAACTTGGCAGCCCAAAATTAAAAAAATAATAATGTTGAAATAAAGGATTGAAATGCACAATTGAAATAAATGCATTTCGATTGAAAACACATGGTGTGCGCTGTCTTCGGACATCTTGGCGTCAAGTTCTTTGACGTCACAGTCGTATCTAACGCC
This sequence comes from Dermacentor silvarum, assembly GCF_013339745.2. Classification (NCBI taxonomy): domain Eukaryota; kingdom Metazoa; phylum Arthropoda; class Arachnida; order Ixodida; family Ixodidae; genus Dermacentor; species Dermacentor silvarum. Next base: position 106,273,609 of record NC_051157.2, read on the forward strand.
GTAGAGAGCACTGAGCACTGTGTCCATGAGTGTGCTACCGAACCGAATCTGAGCAACTGTGACAGCGACAGTAGTGAGGACTATAGACTATAGCAGCAGCTTCGCGGAGTGCTTACGTGAACAAATATGTGGTTTATGAAAAGAACAGCACTCTCTTCCTTTGTTTTATTATTTTTTTATTTTATTTTTTGCACAAAGAAATCAAGGGCATTACACACGGCCAGAAAAATAAGAACGCAATTGCCCGCCCCCTTGTAAGGGCCGCACCTCGTTTAACCTACGAAAAATAAGTGCGGCTCGTACACGAATATAAAGGATACTTTTTTGTGTTCTCTCTTTAAAACGTGGTATGTGCCCACGAGGGGCCTTGGTGGCACATAGAGATATGAAATTAGTTCACTGTCATTAGCATTCAGGTATTTGAAGTAGGTACCAGCGAGTCTACAGCCTCGTAAAAAAACTAAACCGTTTGATAGATGTTTGTGGCCACATAGTACAAAGAAAACATGAAGATCAAAGAAACAAGACGAGCGCTTGTTCCCAAACGTTATGTTTGCGCTATTTGCCGTTAATCAGACAGCACTTTGGATTGTCGCAGCGACCAGTTGCCTATCAGCGCGATACGGTTGCCCTATAAGTCTCATTTCTTGAAAGAAAACCTCTTTGTGCGGCTGAATGATATTACACGGCCTCAAATTCCGAGCAGTAATCTTGTTTCTTTCTCGCATGGAAGATGAAAACAAGAATAAATTAACCACGTTCGGCTCCTAACAGCATTACTTTCGGAGGAAGTTTCTCGACGAAGTTTTCTCATCTGCTAAGGAAGCAACGTAATAAATTCGGCGTGGTCGCCATTTCTCTCAAAATGTCCAGCATCGCTTCTCGTTTCCTCTTGGGCGACGCTATTCGCAAGAGAACCTAGCGTTACTAACCCCGGAACAACAACAACGAAAAAACATTAAAAAAGGTGACGGGAAGAAACGCGGTTGGGCACACATCCCCGCTTTCAGTTGATGGCGGCGTTAAGGTCATTAGGGGTGGACGGTGGTAACCGAGAAATCAAAAGGGAAAAAGCGCGGGACAACAGGGCTCATTAGTCATGACGCAAGGCCACGATATATACCAAGAACCAGAGAAGGCCATTAGGCAGAGCCCTAAACGACGACACACACAAAGTGCAGAGGGTACGTGATAGGACCTAGCGACCCTGGAGTTTCAGCAGTATTCCAAGAATCATGAATAACCGCGAGCTAAATAAACACGCTCTCGTTTGCAGGAAAGTGTACGAAATGGCGTCCACTGTCCTTTAGGCGCAGAAAAAAAAACCAAAAACGAGTACCTCACTCATACACTCATCACCTGCTGCGACTGTGTATCTGGCTATGATTCGGCATATTAAGAAGAGGCTAAGGAAGGCAAAACTCAAGCCCAGTGTTCCAGATGACTATACCCGTTCGATAAGGAACAACAAATACGCGAATTCATTCTCGCATTGCCGGCATCATATGCGGCTGCATGCGTTTATTTCGTGTGCGTGTGTGCGTGCGTATGTGTGTTTTAAAACTACAAATTCACTTGGAACAGCATACAAGTTGCAGCGGATTTCACTTGAAATGAAATTAAAATTTCTTTACTCGTAAATAAATAGGGGTATGGTGTGTTTATTCCGAATGAGGTCCCTTGACACACGGCTGAAAGAGGACGTTGTGCTATAGAAATAAGTGGACATAACTACACAAATAGCGAAAAAATGGCGCGAAGCAATTAGTTGTAACCACATAAAATATCAGAGTTCTATTAATATTAGGGGTGTGCGAATAATCGAAAAGTTGAATATCATCGGATATTACATTTTTTTTAATTTTCGTATTCTATTTTAAAAATAGATAAACGAAAATGTACGAATATTCGGTTGGATACGAACATTCAAATTAAATCGAATACATAGCTGGCTGTGCGGGAGCAACACGGTTCTTAACATTTGTTTTTCCCTAATCTATGAATATTGGGGTCATGTGCTAAATTTTGTGGTGATTTCGTGCTGTACCGAGAAATTTCGCCTGTAAAGCATACTTACCCACTAAACGTTTAAATTTCGCTAGAAAGCCAGCCTCTCAGTAGCAAGGTGCACAGCAAGGGTGCACTTCTTTTCTTTTTTCTTTTTCTTTTTTGAGCGCCACCCTCAATTCTGAGCTTATTGCTTGACAGAAAGTGCGATGAGTGACGACTGGCACAGGGTGAAATGCCTCTGAGCTTACGGGCATTTGATGCGGTATAGTAAGGCACAGGCTGGCGTGGACAGCTAGTGGGAATTACAAAACTTTCTAAGTTAACGTGTTCCAGAAACACGATGTTTTAGAATAACGGCTTACTAGTCTAGTTTTTTTATTATTGACACTGTAACTGCAATGTTCCAACATAAATTTATTCATCTTACTAATAAATACATGTGCATACCATTATTCGCTATTCCACGCTAAGTATTCGTATTCGATTCGTATTCGCAAATTTTGATATTCGCACACCCATACTCTATAAATATACAAACAGAGCGAACATTGAAACAATCCCGAATAAAATGAAAACATAGCTAAATGTTGCAATACAAATTAGATCTTAGGCACTGTTTATGAGTAAAGAATACCTGCAGAAGCTCCTTCAAAAACGCAATTAAGCAGAATAATTGCTGAGTGATTAATAGCGTGTTTCTTGAAAACTGAATAGCCGCAATGAAGCTCGACGTTTGCCATAATTAGTGTGTACAAGCGGTAATAAAAAATGTTCGTTCTAAGTAAATCTAGACGGGTTAGAAGGAACAAAAGTGATATTTTCATCACTTCCGCTGCTATAGTATACCGCATAAAGGTTTGTACTGCAGAGTTCCTCATTTATATTTGCACAAGTTGTTTACTGACAATGCTCGATATGGTTAAGGTAATGAATATGCGCCGGTGAACGGTGCGCTAAATGTTAAGACTGATATGGCTTGGTCAAGATGATGTTAAAGCGAAAGTGTGCGAGACGGTTAGGTGGGCATCGATAGAGGATAGGAAACGCCGGACAACTGTTTAAGCGTTTTCATGTAACGCCTAGAGCGTTGATGTGGGCTGGCTGATACCAATCGAATTCTAAACAGCGCGAAGGGCAAGCCCAGAACACAAACGACAAAGCGTTCGTCGCTTGTACTCTTGTTTGTCCCGTCCTTCGCGCTGTTTAGACTTCGACATAACGCCTCTTATATTTTCCCGCGTTCTAGCTTGAGAAACGAAGATGACTAGAAGTCCTTGCTGCCTAGCGGGGGCACGCGTTCGCTGGGACTTGGCAGCCATCTTTTCTCTTTGGACTCATATGCGGTCGCAAATAAATGTCTCTATCTTCGTCATCTTATTTTCCATCCACGTAATCTTGCAAGTTCACTATATTTAATACCTCTAAACAGGTCGAAACCTAAGTTTGGCAATTTTCACTTAGCCTATAATTAACCTTCTCAAACTTCAAACCTTGCTCACCCATAGACACTCACATTCCCGCCTTTCCTCCAAATTTAATATCAGTATATCGTCTAGTTCATCGAAAACACCGGGAAAACCCGCATATAGAGTTTCCTAGCGGTTCTAGACGCACTAACAGATTTGCTATAAAATTGTTTGAATACAAAAGCACCTTAACGACGTAGCAAAGAGCACTGACAGCACTAACAGTAGTTCAAATATCCTCTATACGTGCTGTAAGACAGAGGTTAAGGTATAATTTGGCGGCCAGTTAACTTCAGGGGGAAAGGTTCGTGCGTCAAAACAAATATCCAGCGCGTGATGAGAGCCGAAGGAATGGCCAAAAGAAGGAGGTGAAAGAGACCAGAGAGCAACATATGCTCAAGGCAAAGTCTTACAAAAACTTCGCAGCAGTGGCAGAAAAAAAAATGTACGCAGCCGAGAAAAAAATAAGCATTTGGTGAACCATGGTGGGGATATTGTCGCAATGGTACTTCAATTGTTGAGCTTCGTTAATTGGTCAAACGGCGCTCCGCCTACATGATCACCCGGATCTAACAGTCATTAGCATTGGATGTTAAAAAAGGGATGAAAGCCGAACGAAAGCAATCGTTGCATTACACTGGCCCTTCTCACCGAAAATATTCCGCTACAATTTAGCAGCGTGTTGATGGTGACAACGGATTCGAACGTATTTTGACATTCATGGATGGCTAACGAGAAACAGCTAATCAGTTTAAGCTGATACGGCGTTCCTTCAACGTCCTATTTCCGTGGATTTTGAGGTAAGGGGTTGATGACTGAGAGAGAAAATGAATGTTAGTGCATATTCTATTTTTATTTGTGATTTTTGAAACAGTCACACAGACAACAGGTTATATATATATATATATATATATATATATATATATATCTTTCACTCGGATTCGAAAGAGGTACCCGAATGCCATCGTGGATACACGAAACGACCAGCTCTTTGCGCACGCGCCATTCCTTTTCCTAAGTGTCGTCAGCTTTCCCATTTCGAAATGAGCTTGCGACAAAGGTTTTCTTCTCGTGCCATCGTCAATACCATAACTATGACTGAACAAAAGTACCGTACATGGGAAAATCACCAATGATTCTCATTCTTAAATTTCGCGAAAACAATGCGCCCGCATGATATTGTCACGGGGAGTTGTGGTGGCGAAGTGCTCATAATGTTCGCTCGGTATACAAATTACAACACCTTCCTGTACGCATGCTGCACATCAAACTATAACAACTCAGGCACACAGAGATCATGGTTCTTGTGGGTGCTTTCGGCTGGGTCCTCGTGAGTACGAGCTCTGGCTAGAGCGAAACTCACTTACATAGTACTCGAGTCCACCGCCATGGGAAGCGGCGAAGATGACACCACTGCGTCCGAGGACGCCTCTGGGAACCGCATCGATCGCCGCCTGTCGGCCACGCAAGCGTGCGAAAACGTGCGCACGCTGATAGGCTCGTAGCGCCTATAGGTAAGAAATTGACGCACGTGTTCGCAAAGTGTAAGCGTACACCTTACCGCCGTGTATGCGGAAAAGTAAAGCAATGCACGAGATTGGCAGCCCGGGGAGAAGAGGCTCGTTAATTATGCCCGAGAACGACCTGTCAGGACTTCCCGGCGCTCTGGAAAGACGCGTCTCAGGTGCCGCCATTGCGTAGTAAATTCGCTTTTATTTTCTTACGCGCCTCGGACAATTTCTGATGCCTATACCGTCGTTCTTCGCTTCCGCCGTTTCATGCGTTTAAGCTTCAAAGAGGCTCTAAATATGAGTGTTTCATCTCGACTGACAATCAGAATTTAGGAAATACCAAAAATATCAGCGTTACCGTGAGGGGACTTTTTGGCGAGCACACTAAACACGCAAAGAAAAAAGTAAGATGGAGCTCAAGTTTAGGCCCGCAATATTAAACGCCATAATATCTGGACGCCGTTTTGCGTACAGTGGTTAATAGTTTATGGATGAGAAAAGCTAATCCCGTGCTAAATGAACAATCGCGCCTACACCTGGCGAGTATTGAGGATATTTTTTGGATAGAAACTGCTTAAACACGCAAGAATACATAAACATTAGCGACGTCATTCTGCCACACCGGAATTCTTGTTTGAACTCGAGATTAAAATTTCACGACCTGCATATTTAGATGTGCATATTTGATTCCCTGAAATTATGGCTTGTTTGCCGGTTCATGCGATATCTATTTATCAGCACTTACACGGGTGGTAAAGCTTAAAGCTACAGACGAGTGTTATCTCCGGATCAAGAAAACAAAAAAGTCGCAGTTTCACCCGAAAGGCGAAGCATCGATTGCAATAGCAAATTACTGGAAAGCTATACGAAGTTGGGATAGTAGTTTTATCGGCCGTATAAACTTGCAAACATAGGCATACTAACTAAATTGAGAAGCAAGGTGCCACGCGCGCACAAGCAAACATGAACAAATCTCACTCGATGACCGCGGAAACTCGCTGTCATCCGCAAGCACGTCGATCCGTTCCTGTATTGGGTGTCAACGCCGGAAAACAACTTGTCACACGCCTGGCCCATTACAACCTTTGCCGTGTCCAGCTCGCCCGTTTGATTGAATCGGCATAGACCTGTACGGGCCCCTTCCTTTCACCCCTGCGGGCAATCGGCGGATTATTGTGACCGTCGACCATCTCACTCGTTATGCCGAAACCACTGCTCGTCCAAGACGAAGTCGAAGAAGTGCGGAACGAACGTCCTGGTTCTGTGGTTCTTCAAAGTTGTGCAACTTCTGGATATCAGGAGCTTCCCCGAAGACGTCGTCCTCCGGAATGGGGGACGGAGGACCTCCGCGCCCTCCTGACAAGGTGAGTGCCGCGGCGGTAGCCCTGTCCGTGGGAAACCGCGACATCACCGACTACAGGCTTCCCGATTCATCTGACAGCTCCCCAGCGGCAGAGATGGAATCGGACAGTGATTACACGCTAGTCCAATCGCGCCACTTGAAGCGCAAGCTTCGTCGGACGTCAGCAGGCAGTGATTCTACTCGTAAAAGCAGATGCGACGAACGGGTCTTCTCCGTGGGCTACACCCCAACTACGGCAGGAACGAATTTGAATTCGTTCCGGTCGATACCTGCACTGTTGTTGTATCAGATGTGGACATTGACATCAAGGATGAAGACCTACGATCGTTTCTATCGTCGACAGTGCGAATACTCGACATCCACCGATTCGGCCGCTCCCGGTGCATCAAGTTGGTCTTCGAGTCAGACTCTTTGCCAGCATCGATCAAAGTAGGTTATGTGAGGCACTCGGTGCGTCCATATGTGCCACGACCGTTACACTGTCACAAGTGTTTCAAACTGGGCCACGTGAATGCTGTGTGTAAGAACTCTACGTCGTGCCGTAGATGTGGTGGTGCTCATCAGGTAGACTCCTGTGAGACTGACGCCATGAAATGTGCAAATTGCTCCGGAGCCCATGAAGCGACATCCAAGGACTGCCCCAAAATGGCAGAGGAGAGACAAATTCTGAGAAAAATGGTGAGAGAGAATTCCACGCACAAGGAGGCTGCCAATTCCGTACGCAAGAAAAGGCGCCGGTTGCGGCAACGGCGTCGCCGCTCCCAGAGCAAGTCCCGGGGGAAAGAGGCACTTCCTTTGAGTACTTGGATGCAAAACGTGCCACAGAGAGAGCAAGGCCGGCACACACAAGATGCGCCTCCTCCAGTACCTCCGCGTCCGTCAAGGAATGAAGCGTCATCCAACGTGCGTCCAACCTCTTCGGCTGTACGTAGCCTTTGCTACCACAAAGGGCTTCAGGTGGAGATACTCCTTCGGCGCTCCCCAAGAGCCGGGAGGGTAATGAAAGTCTTGAAAATGAAAAGATGATAGACATGCTTAAACAGCTAGTAAATACTATGCGTATATTGATCTCCGGATTGGCAACACCAACTGTACTATCTGTCGTGAAGGCGTTAGATGCTATGGAGCCGCTATTAGCGGCTCTAAAATAAGGGTGGCAATCATGGATCTCACGATAAAACACTGGGCATTGGAACAGAATATGCATCATTCTGTTATAATGCAATGGAATGCTCGAGGTGTATGCGTCTGACTTTAGGCAACGCATGTCTGACTTTAGGCAACGGGTTTTCAAATACCGCTTCCCAGTGATCGTGATATGCGAGCCAAATCTCATGTCGGACTTTCGCCTTTCCGGATACATTAAGCTCTGGTCACGTGAAGATGGACACAAGAGCAAAGTGTTAATGTGTATACGCAGCGACATGACGTTTGTTCGGCACACGATCACTCCACATGACAGCAATGAATATGTGTGTGGCACTGAAACATAAACTGCATGTGTTTTCGATCATCGGCGCCTACATACCTCCTAGACAAAGACTTGACCTCTCCTACCTATCTACTGTGTTACAAGGTTCCCCAAGCCCTCATGTTGTTATTGGAGATTTCAATGCTCATCATCCTTACTGGGGAAGTGCCGCAATGAACTGTCGGAGGTAGGAACTTGATGGACTTCATAGACACTGAGGGTCTGACTGTAATCAACGATGGGTCTCCCACTTACATCCGCGGCACTACCTACGGAAGTTGCTTAGACCTCATTATTGTATCTCAGAGCCTCCTGCCCTCAGTCAGCTGGTGCTTGGACATAGAAACGCATGGGAGCGATCATATACCAACATATGTGCAGATGAAGTGGTTTGTGCAATCAACTGCATCTGGTTTGTACGTTTGAAGTGGTTTGTACGCTGCACTGATTGGTCCACATTCTCTACATTTGTCGAAGAGTATTGCGGAGACATCACTTCACCAACTGATATAGAAGACATTATTGTATCGTCAGTGCAGAATACAACAAAGTTTATCAGTGCAACTACATCCACAACGGCGATTGATATTGAATATGAACGGCTCCGCGCGATCCGTCGTAGAGCGGAAAGGAAGGTTAGGCGAACTCAATTGTCATTAGACCTTGTTTTATGTCGACGAGCTCAATGAAAAATACGGCGTCACCTTCAAAAAATGGGAAAACAACGGTGGAGGACCTTCTGTTCATCTCTGGATCCTCGAAAGCCACTTTCTAGGATCTGGCAGATACTACGAAGCCTTCGTGCCCCTCCTCAGCAAAAACATCCTTTCCGTGCTCTAGCACTTCACCAATCTCTGACGGAAGTGCAGGTTGCCGAAGAGTTCTGCAAGAGAGTCGCCCGTACCGATATTTCAACATGTCCAACATTGGATCGACCCGTGCCACCTCCTAAAGATGCTCGTCTTGACCTTCCTTTCACGATGCCGGAATTGTAAGCTGCACTTGCTGCTTCGAGACGATCTTCTGCACCTGGACCTGACGGTATTTCATATACTGCTCTGTGCCACCTTGGTGTTGAAGGTCCGAAAGTCCTGCTGTCATACTATAACGCCACGTGGTCATCCAGTACAGTCCCGAAGCAGTGGAAAACCAGCCGTTTGGTGGCCCCCCTAAAACCAGGAAAATCGCCTTACGAAATGTCATCTTACCGGCCAGTAGCTTTAGCTAGCTGTGTCGGTAAGGTGATGGAACGAATGGTGCTCACTAGATTAGAATGGTTCATGGAAAGGAATGAGCTCTATCCTGAAATGATGACCGGATTTAGACGTGGACGTTCTGCAATAGATGGGGTCATTGATCTCGTGTCCACGATCGAGCACGAAAAAAGGCGACACCGACTTGTAGGAGCAGTTTTCTTAGACATAATAGGAGCCTATGACAATGTACTGCACGAAGCCATTCTTGATGCCCTCAGTAATTTGGGCATCGGCGGCCGTCTCTACAATTGGATTGAAAGTTACCTAGATGGTCGCACAGTCTTCATGTCCACGACTGATGGCGAAACGAGAAGACACGTTGTGGTCTGTGGAGTGCCTCAAGAAGGAGTGCTCAGCCCGACTCTTTTCAATGTTGCCCTCATTGGCCTTGCGGAAATAATTCCTGATAGAGTACGCATCAGTACGTACGCAGACGACATATGAATATGGGCGTCCGCAGTCACGCGACCGCAAATTCGTGCAAGATTGCAGCGAGCTGTTTCTTTAACGTCTCAGTACCTGCAGTGCCAAGGACTGCAACTGACCCCAGATAAGTGCGCTGCGATAGCGTTCACACGGAAGCTTATGTGTTGGTATCCAATTATGATCAATGGCAATACCATCCCATATGTGACCCACCACAGATACGTCGGCGTTGTCATTGACCGCGGTGTTTCATGGTCGAAGCATGTGGCAATGTTAAAGAAAAAGTTAACTGGGCTTGCTCAAGTTTTTCGCTTTCTGGCCGGTATGAAGTGGGGTCCATCTGAGCATTCGCTACTCCGGCTGTACCAGGCTGTCTACGTCGGCTATATTCGCTATAGCCTGCCAGTTTTATCAGGTATGAGCCGGTCATGCTTGCGTACGCTGGAAAGTGCCCAGGCACAGATGCTCAAAACATGTCTCGGTGTTCCACGTTCCACCTCAACCTACGGAACAAGTGAGGAGGCTCGCGTCACCCCTTTACCTGTCTATCTACGATGCGAACCTCTTCGAGTATTCCTGCGCCTGCTGTGCCGTCATGGATGCCACCCCTTATCGACACTTCCCGATATACGGCCGGACTCCACTTTTTCAAGAGCCATTAAACCAAGAATCTACCATACCGTCATACTTTGCCGCTGCTGACCTTCCAAGTATGCCCCCATGGGTAATGTCCAAAATACGGCTACGTCTATCTATTCCCGGAATTTATAAAAATCGCGAATACCTACCGTCGGCCTCAGACATTTAACACTTGAATATGACTCCTCGGTAAATGTGTATACAGACGGATCGTTCTCGTCGTATGCGCCTGGTGCGGCTTTCGTCGTGCCTGCGCATCAAGTCATTCGACGGTTTCGTCTGTCTAACAACACAACTACAACATCTGCGGAACTAGTGGCAATCAGAGAGGCCGTTCAATATATTTCGCGACAGCCTCCTCAAGTATGGACAGTCTTCAGTGACACGCAAAATCGGCTCTGCAACTACTTAGACTGGTGTAGAAAGAAAGCGCTTACAGAGTGTTGGCTCTTCAAACTGCCGAGCTATACACTTTAGCGCAAGAAAACTGACACCACATCACATTTCAGTGGATTCCCAGTCACTGTGGTATACACGGCAACGAACTGGCTGATGCCGAAGCGAAGAAAGCACTCGAAAGACCAGAGTCAATGCTTGCAATTCCTTTTTCAAGAGCGGATGCAAACTGCCTCCTCTCCAGTGTCATCCGAAAATCGATAGAATTGCACTGGGACAATCCGGATAATCGACACAGACGACTACAGGATTGGACCCTACCATGAAATTTAGGCTACCACCGAAAATTCAACGATGCTGTGCCAGTCTTCTCCACAGACTAAGGCTGGGGGTAGCGTTTATGTGCAGATACGTGCACCTCATGCGACAGCACCGAGTCTCCAGACTGTGAGTTGTGCCATGTAAATGAGACTATAGGTCATGTGCTTTTGTGACTGCCCTAAGTACGTGGAAGAGCGTCAAAGGTTGAAGAATGGCCTTACGCGTCTCGACAGCCCACCGATGTCGGAGGACGTTATTTTAGGCCCTTGGCCAGACGCTCAATCGAGTTTCAAGGCCATCCAGGCGCTACTGAACTTCTTAAAAAGTACGGGCCTGGACTGTAGGCTTTCAGCATGCCAAATTGCTTGCCATATGTTTTACATCCTCCTTCTCTCGTCATCGTCACCCATCATGCGCCTCTTTCTTCCCTCTTTCTTTCCCTCTTCCCCTTTCCCCAACGCCGAGTAGCTGGCTAGAGGAATTTACCTCAGACCGACCTCTCTGCATTTCCCATCAATAAACTTCTCTCTCTCTCTCTCTCTGCTCTTCCAATAGCTTCAGCTCGTGATGTTGCCTTGTTCATCTTGCGTAGCTTCGTTCTTAGCCACGGCGCGCCCGCCACGCGAGCTAGCGACCGAGGGCGCGTGTTTCTTTCGCAAGCTGTTCAAGAGCTTCTGAGTGCGTGCAATCGCATCACACCACTACAAGCTACCATCCGGAGACTAATGGCTTGACGAAGCCCTTTAACCAAAGACTCGCTGGTATGCTCTCCGTGTGCATAGCCTCCGACCATTCTAATTGGGACTTGGTGCTTCCTTTCGTGACATATGCATACAACACCATCACACAAGTCACCACTGGATTTCCCCCTTTATTTCTACTATACTGACGTGAGCCCTCTTCCACGCTGCATACTATACTTCCAAACCGCCTGGATGCGTCAGAATACGGCCCCGCGTCAGACCTCACTCAATGTGCCGAAGAGTGCCGCCAACTAGCACGCTCATTTACATCCGTGACTCAACGCCTTCAAAAAAAAAACCGCCTTGACCCGGCTAAACCTACCCCTACCTTCCGTGTTGGCTCGTTCGTGTGGCTTTCAATTCCATGCCCGACCCCCTGTCTCTCCCGAAAGATTGCAGCGAAATATCACAGTCCCTACCGGATCGTTCAGTGAACATCACCGGTGAACTACGTCGTCGAGCCTGTGACACCTCCCACCGACAGACGTTGCCGCGGTCGTGAAACAGTCCACGTGAGCCGCTTAAAGCCCTACTACGACCGTCTTGTGCTTGCAGCGCGTTGAGTCGCCAGGATGGCTCCTCTTCGCCGCCGGGGCGAATGTAGTGGGAAAGTGAGTCACGAAGTATTCAGCGAGAACTACGAGGTCCTAGCAGCCCGTATAGCACGAGACAACGACAGATGCTCTTGGGCCAAGGCTGTTGTTACGTATCCCTGCTTGTAAATAAACCCCCTTGCAATATATATATATACAGGGTGTCCCAGCTATCACGCAGCACGATTTAAAAAAAGAGGAACGGCGTTACGCGAAGCAAACCTAGTGCGTATTGTTTCCAGTACAGTGGAAGTAGCCGCCAGTATTTTTTTCGTTACTAAGATGTGATGAATTAATTGTAATTAATTATCTAACTCGAGAAGTACTGTACTAATTATCAAAGTTTCAATGAGAAAATTGTAGAGCAACATGAAAAACTCCCGATACAGCTCTCTGTTGCTCAATACGTGCTACATAAATGTGTTTTTAGAGGGGTGAAATGAGCCCGCGAATACATGCAGAATTGCCACGCGACTGGTCGCTCGAGGCACTCTGCGTGTATTCACGGGCTTCTTTCGCACTCGAAAAAACACTTGTATGTAGCACGTATTGAGCAACAGAGAGCTGTATCGGGAGTTTTTCATGTTGCTCTACAATTTTCTCATTGAAACTTTCATAATTATAGGACAGTACTTCTCGAGTTAGATAATTAATTAAAATTAGCTAATTAAATCTCAGTAACGAAAAATTACTGGCGGCTACTCCACTGCACTGGAAACAATACGCACTAGGTTTGCTTCGCGTAACGCCGTTCCTCTTTTTTTAAATCGTGCTGCGTGATATCTGGGACACCCTGTATAAATAAATATATATATGAAGGCCCGACCTCGGCCGCAACCTAGGAAATAAAGCATCGTTCTTTTTTCGCAGGTGCATCCTCAACCTACAAGTTCCTGTTCAACTCCGGGCCCCGGAATATACCCTCACTTAATGTATATATATATATATATATAGTAATGAAGCAGAGACGCCCCTGTGTACGTGCCGACTGAAGAGGAAGACGAAGAACCGTGCAATGATCGCGAGGGAACCCCGTGCTACGAACAGCCCTTGCAGTGCCTACCTGTATACCTAGCGTTCTTGCAACGTTATCGATGGCAATACACCTCGTCGCATTTGGTGGAGGTGCTGCTCTCTTCGACTATCTCTTCATATTTCTTTTAGCAAAAAAAATCTATTTTCTTTGCCTATACAAAGAGATGGCGATGATGTACCAGCGTGTAGTGGATTGCGATGTTCACACTGAATCCTCTATTTTCGTCTCATCTTCATGATATTCGTAGCTCAGATTACGATTGGTTATCCGCCGCCCATAACAGCCGAATGGTACAACTGACATTTGTGTTGGTTTTCACAAAGCACTGGCGGAAAGGTTATTCCTAAGCTCCTTCCGTACAGGTCGTAACGACCTACTCTATATTAGGTATTAACATTTTATGTAATCACTTCCGAGATTATTTTGTTTTAAAAAAAGTATCGAAATCAACAATATCACGTTCCATGAGTCTCAGGAAGAGATATAGAAGCCCCCAGTGACATTTCCTTCGGCTATTTCTCGTTCACTGCATTCGTGAAGCAATGTTACCCTACTTCCCGCTTCGGCCAATCTGGCCTGCACTATTGTGAAATAAAAAAATCTGCGTTTCTGGCACTGTCACTTTCTTTCACACGCCTGGCATGCAGGCGCATTTTGCGTCTGTTTCTTCTCTCTACAGGCGTTCATAAAAAACTCATCTATAGTCACCAAAGTTCGACGAATTTAGTACGAACGCGGAAGCTGTTCGCATGACGTAGCGGAGAAAAACCGCCGCGGAACAGCGAAACCAACGTCATATACGACGAGGCAAAACAAGACCATGAACGCCGCTCTAGGTGTTCCCTTACTTTTTTTTTTCCGCAAGAAAACGCACACGCAGATATCCCTATAGACGACGGGGGCCAGGGAGCAGGAAATACAGCGGCCATGATTCGGGGCACGAACCCCCGATTTTGTTATCTTCATCGAACAGATGCGCTTCCGTTTCCTCGTTTTTATTTAGCTTGTTTGTGTCTCCGCTATACTATTACCCGTTTTTCTTCGTTCTACGTTTATTCGCGTCTTTTTCCACAGGCCCACGGGAGTCCATCCCTTGCCCTCTCCGATTGGAATCGAGGCTTCCAGTCGACGCCGCCCCAGACGTGATATTGTCTCTTCCTCTCGTTTCCTTCCTTCTTTCAAATTCTGAACTTTTTCTTCTTTCTCTTTTTATTTTTCCCCCACAAACGAGATGGGTGAGCTGGGATGGGAATCCGAGCGGGAAGGAGACGATGCGGCTTCTTAGTTACACCTCACGTCCCGAATTCCACTTCCCTATTTTGTATTTGTTTTCGTTTTTTTGGAAAGTTTCTTCGCAACTGGGCCTCGCCGGCAGCAGCTTTCCTCACCTCAGCGCTCCGTGGGTGCTCCGGACGCACCGGTCAGCCAGCTCCTTTTTGCGTTTCGTTTTCTTTATATATATATATATATATATATATATATATATATATATATATATATATATACATCCTACTCCCCGTTCCCTATTTCTAGTCCTCCTTTCGCTCCCGCCATCTTTTCCCCAGCTCCCGTTCCCCTCGGCGCCACGAGGATGCTCTACTGCTTCCCCCCCCCCCCCTTTTTTTTTTTATCCGTGCAAGACAGTTCACCGCTAGGCCTACTTTTATGGCATTCACTTTCGCTTTTCTGTCTTTCGAGGCGGCAGCAGCGGCGGCGTTCTCGTATATACGTGCCCCCTCGCTGTATACAGAAAGAGGTGTTTCGGTATTCGGCTCACGTCGAACGGCCGGTTTACCGTTCGCCGCGGCGTCCGCGCGCCCAAGAGGTCCGGCCTGCGTCGGCGGCCCCCCTCTTCGTCGTTCCAATCAGGAGTCGGGAGGCATCGCTGCGGGGTGATGCTGCGCGCCACTGCGCGTGCGATGGCCGCCCGACGACTCGCGTCGCTGCTTTTTTCCTCTCCTGGGCCCGTCACGAGCAGGCTACGGAGGAAGAGGAAGCAAACCCTCGGGGGAGCCATCATCTCTCAGCTGCGAACGACATTTGAGGCAGAAGCGAAGAGAAGGCCGCCATCTTGGCTCTTTGACGCGAAGACTTATCGTCCGTCTAAACCGCCAACAGCGCCGTGTTTATAGGGGCTGGTTCAAGTAGTAGCGGAAGTGTCGCAAAGGGTTCGACTAATATTCCATCGCTGCTGCAACATCGCGCTATATAAAGGCAACGAAAGCTTTCTGGGCTGGTATATTCCAGCGAAGCTGTCTTGATGGCTAGGGTTCTATGCATTTTTCGTGTCCGTCAACAGATGTACGTTTGCAAAAACTCAGCTCCCGAATTTGATGCAGAATCGCTTCATTCTGTGCAAGAGCTTATACGTATCCTCAATTGGATATGTATTTTAATTACATTAGTTATCGATAGGCACCATTCTCAAAACCAGTACAATCTCAGGTAGATGACAAGGGTTTCTCAAAGATTTTCCGCTATGCGACACGCGTCGGCCATGTGTACGCTCGCACCGCCCTCCCTTTGTCGTCGTTCCAAGCGCTTGCGTGCCTAGTTTTCTTACGCTCTCCCGGCGTGGCGGTCCCTTCGCGCGTGTCTAGTTTCCTCCGGCTCCCCTAGATGGCGGTAGTCTTCCACGCGAATGTAAGCCGCCGATCAAGACTGCCGATCAAAATAAGTGTGCGTGTCTCTTTTTTCTGATTAACCGCCATCGCCACTCAAGAGATAAAATTTGCTCATACGTTTGACCTAATTTGTATCTCACCTCTATGTCGTGTGCTAAAAAGTGCTTCGCTGGTAATCCACCTTCACAGCAGTGAAACGGCACGCGATTTTTGTAAAAACTCACTTCGCTCGATTGCTTGCCTATCATTCGCGACTCAGAACCGGTCGAATGAGGCGATAACGTAGACGTAGTAGGTACGTTCGGTTCACCTGCACCGCCTGAACCAGTTCACGAGGTGCTGCACCCTGCCATTCGTTTCCAGTGTCGCGCTGTGCCTGCACCGCAGAAATCGATCTGCACAATTTCTGAACTTCTCGTGAACCGCCGTGAAGTGGTTCACAGTGGTGCAGGCGAATCGAACGGACCTAGTGCCACTTGGACCACTGGGGAACAGTGAAAAAGGTTAAGAATTTGCATGAATAGGCACGTCTTTCATAAAAGCTTATCCTTTATAACGGCGCATCCTGTGAGTGCTCTGGCGCCAGGTATTTATGATAGGAGTTGGCGTGATAGCAAGACGATCCAGAAGGCGATGACCAATAGCAGACGACAATTACGCAAACCAGGTTTTCTTAAAACAGGGCGAGAGCTCGTATTTTTTGTAACGTACCATTTCAATCCGCATTTTTCTTTCCTTATCATGTGGCGCACTGCGTGGGTGACACTAGTGACAAGGGTGCAGCGGCGGCATCCGAGGAATGTCCGAGCCGATGACGAAGGGGGAAATGAATAAAAAAACAAAATGTACTGCTAAAAAGATACGACTGCAGATTAACCCGTTCGCGTTTTCAGCTCAGCACGGGAACTTGGCCATTAATATATATATATATATATATATATATATATATATATATATATATATATATATTTTAACCAAGAACGCACATTTTTGTCACAAGACGCATTGCGAAAGAAAATCAAGCAATGTAAAGCAACAAAAACAAAACGCCAAAAATTTCACCAGAACCCATCTCGCAATGACGGTCGACGTTAATGCGCCTAGCATTGAAACAATGTATTGACACATCGCAATGCCACCGCCGAAACGCGTCATGTGTGAGCCGTGCACTCCAGCCGGGCTCTTCTGTCGCGCTTAACCACTGCGCTTAACCATAACCACGAAGCAACCACAGCGGCTTAACTGCGAGATTTTACAGCGAAACTGTTGGCCACTAGTTGGTCGGGATTTTTCGAGGCGTCGTCCTCGCGGAAAAAGATAGCTTCTGCGATTTAACCGAAAAGTGCTCACATTGTTTGGCATCACGCATACAACATACAGCACTGCATTCGTTTCAGTAAGGAACAAGTACAGAACAAGCGCCCGAACCACATAGTTGATAAGACTCTCCCGCTAACAATGCGAATCACGTAGCGCTCCACGCATACGTTTCCCGGTAACGATTACTGTTGCGCAAGCTGCCGTGGCGACGACAGCTTGCGACGTGTGGAGTGACGTCACTAGGACTTCATATATAAAAGAACCAGCGATTTCATTGTTGTTGCAGCGCCACTATGGGTAGGCAACGCATAGTTAGGGACTCCCGAGAAGTAGCGTGAATACGAGGAGCGGCAAAGGGAAAAAAACGGCAATACGCTGGTCGTATACTGCCGTGGGATTGCAGAACATGGGAAGTCCGCACGCCCACATCGTCCTGGGGCTGAATAATTTGCCGGAGCAGGAATTGAGCAATAAGGCATTTCATCACCCCTCAGGAGTTATAGTGGTGATCTACAATAGCTTCGCTGGACATTCACTTTCGCACTGCCGGGATGGCGAGTCAACTATTTTTTTAAAATAATATTTGAAGTAAAACTGAACGACAGGCCTTTCTGCGGACGCGGTTGTCACAAAATCCCGAGTACACATCGCGGGAAATAATTTAAAATGAAAATGAAAAAACGAGTAAAATAACAAGCACCGCACACGCACTCTTTAGTACGGATACTATGAGGGATATGGTCAATAACCACGCAGCAAAATTGTGAAGTTAGAGTATGGACTTAGCTTTTAAATATAAGACATGGCATAGTCGTTGTTGGCCCAGAACTAGCCCACAGCCCTGCGCTGGATTGGCCAGTTTGAAATGCGTAAGCATTTCTATCGTTACCAAACGAGAAATTTGTCCGAGAGTCCGTCCGTCCGTCCTTCGCATAAGACGATCGCTTTCAGTATTGGGGTCGAGGAGTTACGGAGTCGCCATCTGTCGGAAGCGCCTGGCTTGCGTAGTATGAGGGATAACGTGGCGCGCTCCTCATATGATTGTCTGTCGGCGCTCAATAAAAACAGCCACGCGGGAGCCCTCCTGGCCATTTCTGTAAGTACTCTCCAAACGAGGGAAGTTTCTTACTGTTAAAATAATAACGTTGGGCAAACAGAAAGCGCAGAATGGTTTACAGTCGCTATCTCTTTACCGAATACGTACAGTGAACGCCCATTGCGAGTGGTCGCCGTGATGGAGTGCCCCGAACCGGCCTCCCGTGAAAGGTAGGCAATCACAGAGGGCAGACTATGTGAAATGTGTTTTTATAGAGTGCTCTCCGTATAACCAAATCGAGCAGAACAGAATGAAGCCTCAATGCAGCGATCGCACCGGTTGGCAGCGGCCGACTGCGCGTCTGCATGCATGTCCGCGCACAATGTTTCGCTTTCGCTGCGAGTGCGCTTTCGCACCGTGCCGTGAGGTTTAGGCCGCAGCATATGAACATTTGACAGTGCACAAGTAACCATTGTTGCGTGGACGCTGTCAGAGCAGTTCAAAATAATTTCGTTGCAACTAGGGACTTCGAAGCTATACGGCTGACTCGTGATGTGCCATCGCGATGATTCAATCTTTTTTCTTTTCTTCTAAATTATTGGACGTTTCAATATCGTTATTTCTGCGTTAAGTTGCGTCGCACTGCATATTTATCGGTCTTCTCAGCGAGGAATTTCCCGCTGCTTCTTTTTGCTAATCGAGTACATTCACTGTTTGGTGCTAATGCAAACATGAGCATATATGCCATGCCTTTTTGTAGCAGCCGTATTCTCGCCGTTTCGCTGTGGTCGGTGGCCGCACCGCGAGCTGAGCCATTGCCTACAAACCGCCGTAGCTGGTAGCGCCGCTCGCCGTGCCATCTGGCATGACGTCAGAGGAGGAGCCGGGGAAACCGCGAGCTGAGCCGTTGCCTAGCAACCGCCGGCGTTGCATCGGCGTTGCCGGCGTTGCATCGTATATATAGAAGGGGTGGCTCGGTGGGATTTGTCGGAAAATATAGAAAGTGAGTCGGAAAGACTGAAAGAAGCCAGGCTTCGTCGTCGGAACGAATCCCAGAGGAGGCAGCGAGCCGTTGAGACGGAGAAAGAACGAGCCACACGCCTCGAGACCAAGCGGCCAGTCGAGTGCATTCAGATGAGGATGGTTCGTCGTCTAGTTCGGCATCTCGTGCCAGGGCCAAGGATCAACGACGGAATGAAACCAGGAGGAGGCAACGAACTGCGGGGACTTGCTCGGCGTACCGAACAGAGACGGCAGAGTGATGCAACTCGGAGAGCGCCGCGCCTAGCCGCCGATACAACGCAGTTGGAGCAAGTGAAGGCTCGCCGTGTGACAGACCATGTGATTCGGCTGGCTGAAAGTTTAAGTGGGACGCGCATGTTCCAAACGGACTTTACATACTATCCGTTTAGATTTGTGTGTGACGTTTGCGAAAGACTTTGGCCATAACCGTACCTCTCGCGACGCATGCCCAGGCATAACTGAGTTAAGCCACAGTCAATTATTTTTAATGTGCTTCTTACCGTTCCCTTTCCGTTCTGGTGAACTTGTCAGTATCTAGCATCAAAGTTCACTAGACCAAATCTTTATGCCATTAACCGGGCAGCGCGCTGCGGGCGAGCTTCTCAGTGCGCGCTTTCTGCTACTCACCGAATATCGCAGCCCCAACGCCGTAGCAGAAGTTTTCCTTGCGGAAATCCTTGCTGCCCACCCGAGTTGTAGCCGATGGCTGCTTACCGGTTTTAAGTTTCGTAATCTCAGCTACACGCAGCTTCTTGGCCTGCGGGTACTTGTGTAGGCTGACACCGGCCTCCGTTGCAACGTACGCGCCCGGCACTGCGGTACCGAGAAATAGCCTACCATGTCTGACGCCTTCAAAGGCAGCCACTACCTGTTATAGTGCTTTGAAATGTTGTCAAGCAGACACCCGAAGCGGGAAGACATCCCCACTTAAACAGAACCGTAGCGCACGTGGAACTAAACTTTCGTCGCTTAATTACGAAGCAAACGACGCGGCCGCTGTGTCCACGTGATCCCTCATACCACGTCACGCCGACGGTGGCACCAGCTTTTCCAGTGGTGGTGCTCGCCCCCAATGCCTGTGGAAGAAGACGATGAAGAACACGTGAGCAGTGGCACGAGCGCGAGGAGCAGTATGGGAACGCTGGCATGATCAGAGGTATCGGAGCCAGCTGTGGAAGAAGACGACGACGAACGCGCGAGAAGTGGCACGAGCGCGTCTCTGCGACCACGTGACGTGTGCAATCAGGCACGCACTAAGCACACCTTTAGTAAGCCAGAACTGTGGAGCAGCCGTGGCTTCAGATCGGAACGTGATCAACGTAGGGAGCCCACAGATCAACGCACCTGGTGCCGCCACCTGCAGTAGTTTGCTTGCCTCATCAGTTCACGTTGCGACGCCTTCCGCAGCAGTTCGTGTCGCCACAGCGCTATCGCATTTTGTAATGGCGTCAGGACGACCGCAGCCGCTGAGCAGTGCTAGGATTGCCAGCAGTGTTGAGTGTGAGCACTCAACACCCCGTCGTTACTACGAAATACTTACATATCATATCAAATACTTACTGAGGAGATTCAGCGTAATTGATTTTTATGCAAAAGTACTAAAACTTTAATTGTGGGGTTTTACGTGCCAAAACCGCGATCTTATTATGACGCACGCCGTAGTGTTAGACTCCGGATTAATTTGGACCACCTGGGGTTCTTTAATTAATCCGGAGCCTTCCACTACGGCGTGCCTCATAATCAGAACTGGTTTCGGCACGTAAAGCCTCAGAAAGAAGAAGAACGTACACGTGAATCCAAGTAGACGGGTGTTATCTGCATTTCGCCCCCATCGAAAGCGGCCGCAGTGGCCGGGATTCGATCACGCCACCTCGTGCTCAGCAGCCATGAAGAAGTACTAACTAACCAAGTTAGAGCAGAAATACGATTATTAGAGACTTGCGATTTCAGAAATCCTTTGGGTAAACTGCGATATTTGTAAACGGCGTATGCACCGTGAGTGAAACTTCTTATTGCAACCAAATTGTCGCATCCCTGTAAGAGCCAGTCAAAATGAACCGGGCTAAATGTTCATGGTTTCCGCCTGCCAGCGTGCTCTTATAATCATCCGCTACCATCACTCACCTCTCATATTGCAGTGAATCAATCTATAAGGGGTTCAACGCACACTTTTTATCCCAGAAGAAAAATTGCCATCTATGTGCGAGTGTCCGATTGCCGTTCGTGTTTTTAATTTTCCAACTTTTCTCCTCATCCTCGCAATACTCGCGAACTACTCAAGCAAAAGCGTAGAGGCTGGCATGGTGTCGCCATCTCTAGTGGAAAGCGCCAAGCTATTGAACGTCATACCTTGCGAAAGGCGGAGAGAGGTCGCTGGCATAGATTATGGCGCGTCCCTCAACCATTGTCACCACGCGTTACCTCTGCAAAGGGCAACGTAGAGACGTAGGCGGGAACGAACCAAAGAGCTAGCAGGGAGCCCGTAACGCTATAAAATTTAACCATCTCCCGCTTAAGGGGACGCTAGCACAAACGCGTTAGAAACGTGCAGTACTCGAAGAGGAAGAGGCCACAGCGTCTTACGCAGCCGTTTACACATGCCGGAACGTGCACCGCGTTTGCCGACGCCATCAGCGTTTATGAATACGGGGGTAAGGCGGAGAGGCCACAGCGTCTTACACCAGCTTCTTGCACGGGCCGTAACGCGCTAGCACAAACGCGTTAGAAACGCGCAGTCTTTCGTTAATGTTGGGTATTTATTGCCATCGTGGTGCGTCTGTCCATGTGTGCTTCGTGGCGTAGTGGTTAGCGCCACGTGTTCAGAAGCGAGGGGTCCCTGGTTCGATTCCGCTACGGCCACAACTCTCGGAATTTTTTTTCTCATAAAAGTAGACGTGGCTACCTACTACGACTACTACTACTACTACTACTACAGAGGAGGGACAGACCCACACCCTAAGGAGCTTCGCCCCTAAAAATAGTCGCCCTAACAGATCATCGTGGCGCGGAAAGTGTGCATCCGAACAAGTGTGCATCGAATAAAATCTACCGGAAACCAAGGAGACTGGGTGTGGGTGAGTCCTCCGAGCATGGTCGCGTGGTTTGACCGACTTTATGGGGGAGAAAAAGCGAAGGGGGCGCCTACTGCGTGACGCAATCATCCCTCTAAATTTGTTACCTTCCTCCGTGGATGGGGGCGCGTTAGCTATCGCGGTGCGCGTCGCTGCGTTTGACGGTTCACTACTGATCACTACATCAAGAGGCGCGAGTCGATCCGTGTACTAAATATCTGGTACCCAACGAAACTACGGATAAGAATATTATGCTGCTCCAACGCATATGTAGGACTGAATTGAAGCTTTAGTGCAGCAGGTAACGAAAGGCTATACAGCTAACGCCGACTACGTAAAATGTTGTAAACCTTCATCCAATGCAACTCGCTTTCTCAGATATTGTTTATGTTTATCCAGCACAAAGGACCCAAGTTTAATCTATTTTATCTTTATGTTTTGGTGCTACACAGCTCACACGCTATGCCGAAATACAAACACCAAATCAGGCGGATGCGCAGGGCGACGCACCTTTGCAGCGATATCAGAAGGACGAAGACGATGTACGATCACGATGCTAATGTAGGGAGCAATGGCGATAACCGGTGCACGCACACAGAAGTACCACACATTTAGCTACATTTTGGTACTCTGTACCTCTTTTGTGCCAGTAGCACATACTCATTTTGGAGGATGGACCAATCGTTGGCGCACACCTGATGGCACATACCGAATGGCTAAATCTAACAATGTAAAACAAAAAATGAATGCGCGGCATATAGTGCTATAGTATTTTATGGGGTCACTGAACTTTAGAAATACTGACTAGCCGGCATTATATGTTCAGGAATTATGCAGTTATTTTCATGTATTATCACGCAGAAGAAACGTGCACGCGCTGGCACAACCTTGCTGGTCAGCCAGGCCCGTAGCCAGGGGGGGGGGGGCATAAGGGCCCCTCTACCCCCCCCCCCCCCCCCCCCAGAAAAATTTTTGATGGTGGTGGTGGTGAGGGGGGGGGGGTGTTCTCCAGCAGGGCTCCCGCCACCCCGCTGCGCAAAGAAACTGGGCAACATCTGCTCACCACGTGCAAGACCGAGCAGATCTTTCCGCGCCGATGTCCTACGGCGCTGCGTACATGGGCCGAACGGCCCACCGCGTCAGCGACCCGGAGCATCACAAAAGAGTAGAGGACGCCGCACCCGACAGTCGGCGCCCGATAAAGAGAGAGGGGCGGCTGCGCTCCCGACTTTGCCGCCACTGCGACCCTTTTCTTCTAGTGTTTAAAAAGTCACATAATTCATATACTGCGATTTTTACCGAAAATAATTACTGAAAAATAGGTGCTTTCCACGTATAGTCAAGGCCTTCAGCAAGTGCCCGCCTCCGCCCGGAAAAAAATCCTGGCTACGGGCCTATGGTCAGCATACGGAGGTCGTACGCATAAGCCTGTTCTGGTGCGCTCACATATAATCTGCGTATAATCAACCGTATATGCTTCGCATAATCCACCAACATATGCGCCGAAATACCGACCAACACCAGCCCAGCAGTAGAGAGCAGAAGCAGCCATGCCAAACCCGGGATAATAGGCAAAGAACGCTTCGCTTTAACAGATAATAAGCTTTAACCTCTGCTATAACCAATGTAGCGCTTTGCAGAGTGAGTCGCTCAAGGTTGGAGAGATATCATCGAGAGCTTTGTCCATCTCTATACTAGATACTCTTTCCGCAATAAAACATATATATCTGTATTGTGCAGTTACCTATGTAGGTAACATCCTCAGCGTCATCTCTTCCCTGCTTTCTTTTTTCCAGCAATACTCTAAACGTCTCTTGGATATTTCGACTGCGGAGCAGTTAATGCTTCCATCCATTTTGAATCCCAGGGCTTATGGAAGGTGGCCATTCCCTGCGGTCCTGGCAAGGTGAATATCTTTGCATTCAACTGCAATGTGCTGAGTCATCTCCTGAACGCTGCTGCAGCATACACCTGTATCATCTTGTTGAGAACATTATCTTCTGTATGCTTTGACCCTAGGCAACATGCTAGTGTTTCAAATAACAAGGCCTTTCGTGTTACCGTACAAATTTTCTCTCCTCATTTCTTGCTTGCCGTATTTGTAAATATCCCTGCAATTTTACCTTTCTATATCCTTAACATCGAATTCACCAGCTTTATTTCTTCTACTTTCTGTTTGATGAATTCTGGCAGTGTATTTGCAGGCCCAATTACCCTGTACGCACTGTACGCACCCTGTACCCTGTACGCGTACGTACTATTGAGGTACACATATTTGTGCAATTAAACTGCCCATTTATTTTCACCCGTTTTCCTGGGCCTTTCTTCAAACGTAGTTTTGCTCTTTGTTTTTCTGAATTCAAATAAATAAACCCAACCCGTGTTATATAACTCAGCCTCAGTTGTGGTTTTACCATGAGCCCCAATGCCAACCCGCTCACTGTACTCCCCACTCCGACAAAATATCTGATCCGAACCACAGAATCCCATTTCTGAAGGTATACGCAGACACCATTACCCTTTTTCAATTTCGTCGCACCACCTTCATTATTGTAGCCCCAAAGTGCTCTTTCTTTCGTTATAGTTACGTTCCCCTTCATCATCGAATTTTTCTTGGTGGATGTTTGACTAAATCTTCCCTTCGTTTATATATTCACGAAGTTCACGAAACACACCGCGCCGCAAAGCACTCTATCCATAAAGTTAGTACTAACTCTATGGCACGGCCTAATGATCGCATTTCGAAACCACAGCGCCTGATACGAACAACAGTCGCTTGTCAACCCCTTATTTGAAGTCGTCAGAGCAGCGCTTACCAATAAAGTGGCCGCCATCCCGCCCTGCGAACGTGAATGTCCAGCGAAGCTGTATCAAACGCAACACATGGTCGAGCATTGTATTCACGCTGTTCTTCTGGTATCTTTAATTTCCATGGTCTACCCATGGCAACCTTAGAATGAACTGAATGAGTTGCTAGACGGGCTTCCCTTTTATATATGAAATCGTGGTGACGTCACTAAGTATATATTGTGAGACGTCGGCCGATGCGATGCCTTTATTTCCGAGCAGCCGCCCGAGTCAGAGACGAAGCACCGCACGAGACAAAAGATGATGATGAGTCGTATGTACAAATGACGACGACGATATGCACAAATAGCGCTCACACAAGATGATGAGTCATTTGTACAAATGACGACGACGATATGCGCAAAATGCGCTCACACTAACTTCCCCTCTTCAGGAAAGCGGTCAGCAAGACCGCAAGCTATACTATACTATAGAAAGGGTATACGTACGGCGAATGTAGGGTTTCAGGCGAGATACGTGAACGATTTCCGTAGTGCGGCGGCGGCGGTCAGTAGCTGAGCTGACAGGAGTGACGCGGTAGTTAACGGCCGAAGTTCTTTGCAAAACGGTGTAGGGGCCGAGATATCTCTGGAGAAACTTTTCACAGAGGCCCGGTGCGCGAACAGGTGTTCACAAAAGAACTTCGTCGCCTGGGCGGAACGAAGCAACGCGACGCGTCGCATCATAGCGAATTTTCCTTTTGTCCTGAATGGTAGCGGTGTTGGTGCGGGCCATTACTCACAATACACATATATATAGGTTGAATGCCTGATTGCAAAGAAAGCTATCCCGTTTGCCTTCAATTGTTAATCTGAAGTTTTGTGTTTACGCCACAAAATTTTCCGACCGACGAGAGGTATACAGCTGCGCTGCAAAACGAACTTTCGACGACTATTGTTGCGGGTGATTTTGCGCAACCACAAGATAACAGGGCCGCGAGTTACTATTCCACCGTTTCCCTAATGCCAGCGAGGCGAGGAGTATGCAGCTATGGGCCCAGAAACAGCAGATGAGCAAGCCCATAACGGCGATGGTTGGTGTATGCTCGCGGCATTTTCTGCCAGAAGAGAAGGTTTGTCACGTAAAAGAACTTACATTATTTTTTTTCTCGTTTTTTTATAAGGGCGAAGCTCTTTAAATATTCTTGTGAAGCTAAGAACCTTAATTATTTTGCTTGGCACAATCGCCTACATCGCCGCCGTTTTGCATAATCATGTATTTTGCTTTTCAGCGTGAAACGTGAGCAAGGGCAGTTGTAGCTTAACGACTTTTAGTGGAACCAGCGGTGGTGTTCACCATTTGACTTGCTCCGTGATTCGTACGCGTGTTAGCGGCGGAACATGGAGCGATTGTCCGCAGTGCGCCACGGATTCGAAAACGTGGGCACTGGTCGGCTTAACGGAACTGGTGGTGGCCGAACGGGCGCCAGCGCGTAAGAATAGGTTGGCTGACGAGGCGACCAGGCAGGGAAGACTTGCGCGTACGCCAAGGGTGCATGCAGAATCTGGAGGTGGCCGACGAGCGAAAGTCAAAGCATCCGTGACCTCTTCCTGGATAACTTGTCGTATGACCGGGTCCACATGTTGTGCCTCTGCTGGCTCGGGCGAGCTCGATAAAATGGATAGCTGCCGGGCGACCTCCCCACGCCCGAGCTGCTTTATCTGATCGCCCAGAGTCAAGGCCGCGATCGAGTCGTTCTGTTCCACTGGGTGTCGAGTTTGGGCGCGTTGCTTGCTCAATTCGTCGAAACGCGGGCACAAGCAGACAACATCTGCGATGGTTTGTGGGTCTTTGGCTAATAACATTTGAAATGCAGTCATCGGCTATTCTTTGAGCATTGGCTTGATCTTATCTGACTCGTTCATACGCTTACACGACGGGTTTATATGCTTATTCGATGGGTTTATACGCTTACACAAGTAAACGACGTCTTCCATATAACTGGTGAATTTCTCACCGAGTTGTTGAGCGCATACACGAAGTCGCTGCTCTGCGCGGAGGTTGAGTACCGCGGGGCGGCCGAAGATTTCCGAAAAAGTTGTCTTGATGGACGCCCATTTATTAATCTCCGCTTCGTGATTTCGGAACCAGAGACTGGCGACGCCGGTGAAGTGAAATATTACATTGGTCAGCCTAGTCGCATCGTCTCATTTGTTGACTGCGTTCACCCTCTGGTAAGTTGCCAACCAGACCTCGACGTCCTAGTCGTCACTCCCGCTGAATATAGCTGGGTGACGCTGAGGCAGCACGCCGGGACAGAGGGTGGGTTCGGGGTGCGCTGGAGGTAGGGTACGGCGTCGTAGTTCCAGGTTGGGAGACTGGGAAACTACCGAGAACATCCACCAAAATATAAGGGGGTTTATTTACAAGCAGGTCTACGTAACAATAGCCTTGGCCCAAGAGCGTCGGTCGCTGTCCCGCGCTCTCCGGGCTGCCCGACTTCCTCGTCTTCCCTCAATAGTTCGTGACTCTCTTGCTCACTACAGTTGCGTTAATTCTGCGTTTTAGGCAGAATGAGGTCTGTTGAATTGCGAGTAGGTAGTACACGAGGCCGGGCACCTGGACTGCTGCTATTCAGTTTGACCAAGCAACATATTTATACTTTTATGACTAGCGTATGACATACAAGAGATGCCACGGTAACATGGCACAGTTCTTTCAGTTCCAGCGACGAGTACGTCTCTTGCACAGACTTCTCTCTCGACGCCCAGGTACATTTTATGAGGGTTTGGCTTAGGTCAGGCAGATCAGCAAGCCCGTTCCAAAGAAAACGCATTATCAGCTAAAATGATGCGAAGGTTAAGTAAACAAACATTCATTTTCAACTCGCACTGAACACTGATACCGAGATACTATGTCCTCACCAGTATTACAGATTATATTTGCTTCCATCTAGGCGCCAGCCACGAGAATGTTTATTATGTTCATGCCTTACAAAATGTCAGGCGACCATAAAGCAACCCGTACGTATGATTATTCGTTGCGCCCTCGCAAAATTAAGCTGTGGTGGCCGATTCACCCTTGCACGCCTTCACTCGCACACACAGCGCACGGTGCGCGGTGACGATTTTATCATCGTTGGACTTTATACGGAACATCACGGCGACGACAACGGCACAAATGTGCTTTGAGCGTCCATGTAACTGATATCGCAATAATAGCGAGCGCGCTTATAGTGCATTGCTTGCTTAGATTTCTCCACAGAAAAGTAAGCAAGTTACCGCGGTGAGTCGCACGATTTGACTGCCTCGGGTATCACGCAAGATGACAAATTGCAGTACTCTTTAGTTGCATCAATATGTCACCGTACCGCCTATCTCCCGTTGTACAGTAACATTCAGCATCGGAAATGCACCGAGACCTGGAATGAGGCTCCGCTTACACTGCGGGCGTTTGCAGGCATACAATTGCGTCGTCTTTTCTTTCACCGCAATTTAATATCATTATCATGGAAATATGTGATGGACCTCAAGCTAAGCATCCATGGAGTCCTGGATCCAGCTGCGAAAATTGTGAATGCACCCATATATTTAAATTGATTCACTGTGGGCGTGACCTGCTGTTGAATTGACACCCCGTCATTACTCATCTCTTCATTGCTCATTATAATTAGCAGTTTCCCTGTGCTTAAATAAAGCCTAGATATTTCACTTCATTGCCACAGGTTTTCGAAAGTTTTCGTCTATAGTCACAGTATATCATCTGCATACATCAGCCCGGGCACAAACTGTTGCATTATCTGCCTGTTACGGGTGTAAGATAAATCAGAACCTAATTTGATATTTTCCTGTAATCTTTCTATTCCTTAACATAGAGCGTGAACAACAACGGAAACAATGAGGATCCTTCAATTCTCTGTGAACTTCCGTTAGTTCGGCACATTTCCCGCCTTCCCAAGAAATTTGTACTAAGTTGCCCCTATATACAAGTCGTGTCTTAACAATATCGGACCATGCTCAAGGAAAAATAGAAGTGTCGTCTGGTGTGTCAATGTCAAATTAGTTCCCTCCATTTTCCACACACCTAGTACGAAGCTCTTTTCACATCTGGAAGAAGTCCTGCAGACCCTTCCCCGGAAAAATCTGGTAGGGCAGCCGTCGCGTTGCACTTGATGTCCTCTCCGGTTCGAAAATGCCTTCCTTTCAGGTGTCTTTCTATTTTTTGTGAACAGCGAAAAGCCATGCGGTCTTATGTCCAGAGACTACGGAGCTTTACCAACCACTGAAACACTGCCCTGTCAAAAAGGTGGGCTCATGTGAGCCGCACGAATGGGGGCGTTATCCTGCAGTTGCCAAGCCTTCGAATTGCGGTGACAAAATCTTGGACAAAATTATGCTGGCACTTGCTGCGTACTCAAATCCTCTTTAAAATGCCTTAGATAGCATCTCTGTTGCTATGCCCAACTGAGCAAGTTCTCTAACAGTAAGCCGATGATCTCTCCTAACTGTGGTTCGCCCTTCACAAGCAGCCGCATCACAATGGCTTGTTGAAGGCTTCCCATAGCGCGGTTCACTCTCCACCGATGTCTGGCGTTCCTTGAAGCGGTTTCGCCCCATTTTTACAGCGAAGCTGTTAAAGGCTCATACTTCGATGGTCGCGTCCGGTAATAGAAAAAAACTCTCATTGGCCTTATCCTGTATGTGCGAGTGAAAGGGCGCGAGGGCGAAGGACGCGCACTTTCACGAGAAGCGAACGCACAGCGGAGAGCAAATGCGACTTCCCAGTGGAAGGGGAGCGGTGGGCGAGGAGGGAATCGAGGCACCTTATAGACCTTTTCACAAACCGACGTTTGAGCAGCGCCATTGGCCGACACGAGCGACGTCTAGCGTCGCCGCCATTTTGGACTGTGCGCCTTGCGAGAGCAGGCCGGCCGCACTTCGGTTGTGTGATCTTCGCCGCGCATTATTTCGATTGTTTTCTTCCGCTTCGCTTGTCTTGTGCCGCTTGACTTGTTACATGTTTCAGGTGCTCGCGTGAGCGCTCAGTGTAGTGTGCCATGGCAACAGCAAGCCCAGCCAGTGGATGTGGTGTTTCTTCGTCGGTAGCGGCGGCAGCCGCGTCTGCTTCGTCGAGACCTGGCGTGCTAATCAGCGGTATATTTCATTGTTATTGCTGGGCACATGTGACCGTATCGTCGATTGAATCTGATCACCATTACGTTTCGCGATTGAGGGTTGCCTCATTTAGCGAAAGCAGGCGCGTACGTAGCTGTCGGGCAATGCTTAGAACCAGGCGCCGGCGGCCCGACGACGCGTGTCAGTGGTTGGTAGATATGCGGTGGTTACTCCATACGCTTCCGACGCAACTGAACAGCTCAATCATGCGAAATTTATTGGATCTGGTGCGGTGCAGGGTGCTTATAACCAAATGTCAAAGCATAAAGCGTGGCGATCGAGCAGCGCGGTACCTGCAGCGAACCGACGCGCGGCAGTGATCACAGATGCCAGCGCGACTGATACAGCCCAGGTGCTAGATTTTTATTTTTAGTATTTATTTATTTATACATACTGTCAATCCCAATAGGGATTATAACAGGACTTGTTATAAAGATATATTTGTTTACGCATATTTTACGTTTGTTTACCTGGGATGGCTTTTCTTTCGAATGTCTGAATTTGGAACAAGCTTCGCTCACGGCGAACCTTAACGTAGATCGTGCGCGAAGTTTGTATTGAAGATATCGCGTACGGCAAGAATTGTTCGTGTGCGCTATCTCTGAAGCGAAATCAGCCAATAATACTGCAGCGTTAGGGCCATCTCTGCTCTTTCTCTTGTTTCCCTTACACCGTCTCACTGTGCTATGTTCATAATAAAGTAATGTCGAGTCTTAACAATTGTCGAATAAATACATATGCATATGACTGTAAACCACTACTGACCGTGAGTGAAAATCGCTTAGTGGTCAGCGAAGCAGTCTCTGCACGCACGTAAGTATTTCACTTGATCGACTGTGCGAATTTTTTTCGTTACTGTTATTCTTGCAAGCATAATGCTATTGTCCGCGTACCCATGCGAATACCGTTTTTTTATGTTCTTACTTGCGCGGGCTCATTTAGCGCATCTCTACGCCACGCACAGTTAGCGCATTACGGTTCCCGAACTCTAACACTGGCGCTAGGCCGCACTGATGAGGTTGACACGTTCGTTTTTGCATTCTCTTGCTGCCCAAGCACATAGACAACGCTCAAAGATGGGTGAGCTCGATGCAGCACCACACTGTTGAAGTTAATTACCTTTATGGGCAGGACCGCGTAGGGTGCGTGTGAACGCAGAGACAATGTTTTGGTGGACACAGGGTCTGCATACATCTTCCATAGGACACGATTTTTCCAGGTCGTTGCTAAGTGTATTTACCGACTAGTTCTCTCGCAGAGTGCTCCAATTTGTCTTATACCGGTGTCACACGGCCACTTTTGACAGCGATCGAGACCGATCTGGATCGGAATGTTCGACCGCGATTGGCCCCCTTCCGCAGATTGAGCAAAGAATCCAATCGCGACCAAGAAATTCGACCCATATCAGGCTCGATCACGATCAAAAGTGCGCCTGTAACCCCCGTATTAGGCACTGGAATGAAGTCGTGTTTGAAAGAATAATAAATGTAGCCTCTGCCACTACATACGAGAAAATATTGCATCGAAGAGCTGACAATTCTCGCAACCTGTTGGGAAATGTGCCGAAAAGAGTTTACCAAAATGCGTTATTTTACTGATGTGTGCATTGGTTCACATTAGACTGAAATGCCAAGTCCTCAGGTGATGCAGGAAACCGGCGAAGCGTGAACATACCACATCGCGGCAGTGGTCTCAGGGAGTGCTGTGTTGTGGACACACTTAGTCCCTAAAATCGTTATTTTCCGCTGGTTGTTTGCGCACCCATAACCTGCACAGTGCTGACCTGTAGCCTTTTGATGAGTATATATGCCATTATTTACGAGCGTAAGTCATTCGTGACAAAAATAAACGGAAACATCGAAGGAAAGCTACCACTCCGCAATGCCACTGTGCAAGGCAAGCTCACAGTCCAGACCGAACAGGCAACACTGACACATACTCTCCACGCCAGACCGTCGGGAGCGCCCTCGTGAAAACGTCTATAGACTGTGCGTGTGCGTGCCAGCTCTCCCACTGCGGCGCATGCGCGCCGCCCTGCCGGCCTCTGCCGCCTGTGCAGCCGACTCCCTCTGGGCTCTCGCCCGCCTCTCCCCTAACAGTGCCGACAACGGCGTTTAGCCGTTCCGTCACGTAGCCAGCGTTTAGACAGCGGTTATGTGCGGTCACACAAACAACGCGCACAACTGTTGTCGACGGCGGCGGCGTTTTGCCCGCGTTCGCACCGAACGCGTGCGGCGTTGGTGACGTGTTTATGAAGAACGTGCCAACCTTAATTGCCGTACACCCTATGACGATGTACCGTGGCGACCATAAGGCCATGGTCCCTGTGCTCACTAAATAAATGAAAACCACCGGATCATATATAGTTCTCATTCTTTAATAGTTCAAATAACAATTTACAGCATCACATCTTAATCGTCATAATTTGAAATACTTAATTCCCACCATATAGTACAGCTTCGCTGGTCTTCCATCTCCACCCCAGTGGAAGGGCTGACAGTTTTTTTCTTTTGCTTCTTTAGGCAACTATTCAGAATGAGTAAATATATAAACCTGCTTAAACCTAAGCTTGATCACCAGAGCCGTGGCCGCGCGCCCAAAGCACGCGGTTACCCTTGGCTCGGTAGGTAGCGGGTGCCAAGGAAAGTATAGCACTCGCCACCGGTGGCTTGTACAGCCCAGGTTGGCCACGGTCAGGGCTCGAGCTTTACTCATCGGCTCCCCGGTACGAATTTGGAGCGTGCCGCGATGGGTTCAGTTAGAAGCAGTGCCACTTACTTTTCTTGCCTTGAGTTCTTTTAATGCGTTTGAATTCTTTGAGCACTTTAAGCACTTCCCGCAGGCTATGCATGTATGTCTGTATGTATTTATCTAACTTTTTTCCGCCTACCTGGGTCATAGTGGTGGAATGGGTAGCGCATAGGGATGCTGTGCGAAAGTAACAGGGTTCGAAAACAACGGTCGGACCAACTTGGGTCGCTCAGTAGGTAGGAATGTGTACATACGTACAATGGCTTACTTTTGCAGTGCCATTAAATAAAACTGCAATGTTTAATTTTTACGGCTAGATACTCTAAATATGACGACGCGTTATCGCAGTGCTGTGAAATGAAGAACACTGTGAGCTTGCGCACGCACGCGGAGGGCCTCAGCAATTCAGAGGCGTTCACATGATCTAGTCGCCCTCAAGAAAGACAACAGTGCCTTCACAGCTTTGTGGGCCGACGAGCGATGGTGACGGTCTTCAAGTAGCACCTGCACGGACAACGGCTGACCGTCCAGTCGTCGCAATGCGTTCGATAATGTTTGTCTTTCCGGCTGAAATCGATCGCAGTGACACAATAAATGTTCGATGTTCTCTTCGCTGCCGCAGACGTCGCACGTAGCACTTTCCGTCATTCTAATCAAAGCACAGTACGCCTTCATGAAAGCCACTCCCAACCACAGCCGGTATTCGTGGCGAGTACTTACGCAGTCGCCACCTGTCGGAAGCGCCTTGCATGCTTGCGTAGTATGAGGGATAACGCGGCGCACTCTTCATAGGTTTGGCTGTCGGCGCTCAATAAAAACACCATGCGGCAGCCCTCCTGGCCATTTCTGTAAGTACTCTACAAATTAGGGATGTTTCTTACCGTAAACATAATAATCAAAATAATCTAGGGCAAAAAGAAAGCGCAGAATAGTTTACAGGCGCTATCTCTTTACCAAATACGTATAGAGAACGACCACTGCGCGCGGTCACCGCGATGGAGTCCCCCGAACCGGCTTGTTGCGTGAAAGGTAGGTAATCGCTGAGAGCAGACTACGATAAAGATGTTCTTATAGTGTGCTGTCCGTATAACAAATGTAGCATCACAGTACGAAGCCTCAATGCAGCCATCGCACGGGTTCGCAGCGACCAATTGCGCGTCTGCATGCGAGCGCGTTTTCACACCGTGCCTTGAGCTAAAGGCCGCACCATATGAACATTTGACAGTACACAAGCAACCATTGTTGCATGGACGCTGTCAGAGCTGTTCAAAAATATTTTCGTTATAACTAGGAACTTCGACGCTATACGACGACTCGTGATGTGCCATTGCGACGATTCAATCATTTTTTAAGCGAAGCTTTGTAGGCTCACAAGTGTCGGCGATGGTGGTGTCACGCTGAAAAGTGGACCGATCCTGATGATAGGGCAGAAAGGGTCCAAGCTCAATGGCATATACCAGGGACAAGAAAGAAAAGAAAAACGAAGGAAGGAAGACAGAAAGAAATAGAGAAAGAAAAGAAAGAAATCACGTGCGGCGCACACGTGCATTGGCTATGCTACATGCGTGATCACGTGACGCGCGCGTGACCAATCAGGTTCGTTTGGTGTGTCGCGAGGCCCTAGGGACATGGAAGGAAAGCGGGTTAGCGCGCGCTCCTCCGGGCTTCCCTCGCCTCATATCAGTTTCGGCGAACAGATGGGAAGGCCGCGCGTGGTGCGTTCTGCAAAGGAGCAAGCTGCGTTTGATGAACGCCGGCGTGAACTCGCTCGGGAAAGGGCTCGTTGTCGACGTGCCAATTCTAGCGAGAGGGCTACCCTAGCCGAGCCGAGCCGTCAACGAAGAGCCGACGATCCCGAGGCAAGGGCTTCCGAAGCCGAAGCCCGCCGTCAGCGACGAGCACAGAATCCCGCGGCGACGGCTTCCGAACGGTATCCTGACGAAGGTCAGATAAACACATGACAAGCTTCGCTTACCCCCATTTCATCGACAGGTGAAGGGCTGGTGATTCTTTATATTCCTCATATGACCCTACCGTCAACTACTAACGCTGTTCGGACATTCCGAATTGCTTCTTCTTGGCTCTCACCTAGCTTTGCAGATAAGTTTATACAGTGTCACAGTTAAATTCACTCCGTCATTTTAGCTCACTCAAAATCGTACCTAAACGAGACAGCAGTGTTCAAAACAACTGCTCCTACACAACGGCAGATGCAACTTAAGGACACGTCCACCTGCAGGCTGAAAAAAAAACGCGGAGCCTCCTACCACATCGCACAGTGTTTACGACCTACGCCTCGCAGTTCGCTGCGCAATAAATAAGATACTTTTCAGACAGTCCTTGTATCTCCCTGAGCAGCTCCACAAAATTGCCATCTATGCTTTGATACTTTAAAATATCCCACAGCACCTTCCTGTCTACATTGTCGTAAGTCCTTTAATGAATCAAAATGCTATTCATAAAGGTCTGCTCTGAGCTACTGAAATCTCTATTCACGTAGTTAGTACAAAGATATTACCCTTTAAGCCTCTGCCTAGTCTGAGCCCATTCTGTTGATCCCCCGATAAATAATTTTTTCAGGTGCTTTGACAGCTCAAATTTTACGGCTTGCATTGCAGTTCTATATATCGCCGACATTACTGTAACTGGTGGGTACAACCTCGTCTTATCCTTATCACTTTTGCCGTTTTAAACAGATTCATATTGCTCTCACGACATCCAACCGGAACTTTCTTTGTTTTAATCACTTGTTGTATGGCACTATAGTCAGATTTGTCTTGCTCAATGGATCCAGCTCTTTCAGTAGATGTCTGAGGATCTCCTCAGGTCCTGCAGTCGTGTCATCAGGGAAATTCTGCTTTTTTTCGGTGAAAGTTTGCTAGATTATTTTATTGCGATAGCAATTATATGGACACTCAAAAGCAGATTTCTGCCGTCGGCGTCGCCGTCGCCGTCGCCGTCGCCGTGAGGTTCCGTATGACGTCATTTGGAGAAGAAATCGTCGCCGCGCGCCGAACGCTGTATGTGCGAGTGAAAGGGCGCGAGGGGCGCGTCTTTCACGGGGAGTGAACGCACGGCGGAGAACAAACGCGCGTTCGGCGCCGTGCTCGCTTAAGGGCTGCAGAAGTGGGCGTCTCTTTTTTCCTTTACAATCACCATATTATTGCGATAGCAATTATATGGACACTCCAAAGCAGATTTCTGCCGTTGGCGTCGCCGTCGCCGCCGCCGTGAGGTTCCGTATGACGTCAATGGAGATGAAATCGTCGCCGCGCGCCGCCGAACGCTGTATGTGCGAGTGAAAGGGCGCGAGGGACGCGCGCTTTCACGGGGAGTGAACGCACAGCGGAGAACAAACGCGCGTTCTGTGCCGTGCTCCCTTAAGGGCTGCAGAAGTAGGCGTCTCTTTCCTCCTTTACAATCACCATATATGTAGAGCAAACGCGCCTTCTTATGACGCACGAAAGGCCGTGGGGGGGGGGGGGGGGGGGGGGGGGGAGGGGACGTTTAGCTGCGGCACCAAGTACCTATTTATATCAGAGGCTCCGGCAACAGTCACCAACGCCGCACGCATTTTGTGCGAACGTGGGCAAAACGCCGACGGCGTCGACAACAGTTCTGCGTGTTGCCGGTGCTGCTGCATGTCCAAGTTTATACAGCTGATATATGTAGAGCAAACGTGCCTTCTTCCGAAGCGCGAGAGGCCGTGGGGGAGGGAAGGGAGGCGACGTTTAGCTGCGGCATGAAGTGCCTATTATTGCGATAGCAATTATATGGACACTCAAAAGCAGATTTCTGCCGTCGGCGTCGCCGTCGCCGTCGCCGTGAGGTTCCGTATGACGTCATTTGGAGATGAAATCGTCGCCGCGCGCCGAACGCTGTATGTGCGAGTGAAAGGGCGCGAGGGGCGCGTCTTTCACGGGGAGTGAACGCACGGCGGAGAACAAACGCGCGTTCTGCGCCGTGCTCGCTTAAGGGCTGCAGAATTAGGCGTCTCGTTTCTCCTTTACAATCACCATATATGTAGAGCAAACGCGCCTTCTTCAGACGCGCGAGAGGCCGTGGGGGAGTGGGAAGGAAGGGACGCGACGTTTAGCTGCGGCACCAAGTGCCTATTTATATGAGAGGCTCCGGCAACAGTCACCAACGCCGCACGCATTTTGAGCAATGGCGGGCAAAACGCCGACGGCGTCGACAACAGTTCTGCATGTTGCCGGTGCTGCTGCATGTCCAAGTTTATACAGCTGATAAAGCTAATATCATTACTCCGTATAGCTTTCTACAAATTTGCTATCGCAATTGATGCTTCGCCTTTCAGGTGAAACTGCGACAACTTTTTTCTGATAAAGGTAGACGTGGCTACCTGCTACGACGACGACGACTACTACGACGATGACTACTACTACGGTATACTACATACGACAGAGGAGGGACAGACCCACACCCTAAGGAGCTTCGCCCCTAAAGCGTTGCGAGGCGAGAAGGTGGTAAAGACTTCCGACGCTGCTCTACGACTTTCCCGTTCTGATCTCGTGGAAATCCTCCGAGCCGCCCCCTGAGGCCCTGGCAACAGTCACCAACGCCGCGCGCGTTCGGTGCGAACGCGGGCAAAACGGCGACGGCGTCGACATCAGTTCTGCGCGTTGCTGGTGCTGCTGCATGTCCAAGTTTATACAGCTGATAAAACTACTATCCTTACTCCATATAGCTCTCTACTAAGTTGCTATCGCAATTGATGCTTCGCCTTTCGGGTGAAACTGCAACATTTTTACGTAAAAGTACGAACTAAGCACATTTCAGCAAAAATCCTATGGATAAATTGTGTGATATTTGAGAACGGAGTAAACGGCGAACCGCTTAGACTGCAAAGAAATGGTCGTGTCCATATCAGAGGCACTCAAATGCTGATAATTTAACCGGGCTTAACGTTCGGGGTTTCCGCCAGCCAGCATGCTTCTACAATCATTCGCTGCCATTAGTAACGTCTCACATTTCAATTGATCTCTTTATCCCAGCTACAATGCACACTCTTTATCTCAGAAAAAAAAATGGCAATCATGTGCGAGTGTCCGATTGACGATCATGGTTTTAATTGTCAAATTTTCTCTTTATCCTCGCAATCAGTAGCGCACCCAGGATCTCTGCCAGGGGGGGGGGGGGGGGGGGGGGGCTGACAGTTTGCCAATACCATCTAAACAGCACTAATTTCGATTTCTTCACGGGAAATTGTCAATAAAATGCGCTTTTTGCGAGTGTGCAGACTTGCGCGTCTTGCATCTTAGTTGCAGTACTCAAATGCGTAAGGAAAGAAAGGGGGTTAAACAAAAGGGGGGGGGTTACGTCGGCCTCAGGGGGGGGGGGGGGGGGGGGGGGGGTTCCAACCCCCGAATCTGCCCCCGTCGGTGCGCCACTGCTCGCAATACTCGCGAACTATCTCGAACACGGAGGAGGAAGAAATAAACTGTATTGAAGACAAAGGGTAGAGATCAGGCAGATGGGGCTAGAGTGGCGTCCAGCTGGCCGCGACCTTCGCCACCTAGTCCGCCAGCCCGGCTTTGGTTTGAGGGTTAGTAGATTTTAGTACGGAGTCCCACGCCTCCTGTGAGGGAGCTTGCCGCAGGACATTTATTGGGGGAGGATTACTCCTGCAACCCCACAGAATATGATTCTGATCAGCTGGATCTGTGTCGGAATATTTACATTTTGCGCGAACAAAAACGCAGAGCCTGGCGCGGTGTCGCCATCTCTAGTGGAAAGCGCCAATACTGAACGTCATACCTTCCGAAAGCGCGGAGAGAGGTCGCTGGCATAGCTTATGGCGCGTTCTTTAATGAAGTTTATTTCCTTCTCAACCATTGTCACCACGCGCCAGCTCTGCAACGGCCAACTTAGATGTAGGCGCGAACGAACTAAAGAACGAGCCAGGGGCCCTTAACGTGATAAAATTTTAACCAAAAATAGTCACCTTAACACGCGATAATGTCGTGGTAAGTGTTATCTGTTTTCCACCACCTCGCCATACGCGCTCAGCGCACGCTCTTCCGATAAGATGGGTGCGACAGCAGTGTGCGGCTGCCGCATATATACTCGCACGTTGCGACGAAAACGACATATGTATGCGTTGCAATAAACGACCTAACTGACTCAGGCTAAATTGGCTAACTTACAAAATTGGGAGAAAATGTGCACAGAGCAGTTTGCAAAGCTACAGAACAAGTCCGTATCGAATAAAATCTACCAGAAACCAGAGGACACTAGGCGGAGTCCGTTGAGTATAGGGTCACGTGGTTGGACCGACTTTCTGGGGAAGAGAAAAACGCAGGGGTGGCCTTCGCGCGACGCAATCATTGTTTCCTTCCTCCATGGATGGTGGCGCTTTAGTAATCGCGGTGCGCGTCGCTATATTTGACTTGTTCCCTACTGATGTACGCACGTCAAGAGGCGCGAGTCGATTATGTGCAGAGTTCCTGGTACCTAATAAAACTACGAATAAAGATATTATGCAGCTCCAACGCATACGCTGGAATTCATGTGAAATGAAGCTTTACTGACGCGAGTAATGAAATGCTATACAACTAACGGCGGTACGTACAATTTTGTATGCACTCGTCCGATGCAACTCGCAATCTCAAGATATTCTTTATGTTTATTCATTACGAAGGGCACAAGTTTAATCACATGTAATTTTTACGTTTATGCGCATCACCGCTCAAAAGCCTATGCCAAAATACAAACACCAATTCAGGGGGATGCGCAGTACGGCACACGTTCGCAGAGATGTCACAAGCACGAGGGCGAGGTATGATGCTAACGTAGGGAACAATGGCGATAACAGGTGCACGCACAGAGAAGAACCACATATTTAGCTACATTTGGGGAGCTTCATTTAGGTATTCTGTACCTCTTTTGTACCGGTAGCACATACTCGTTTTGGAGGATGGACCAATCATTGACCGCACACCTGGTGGCACATACGGAATGGCTAAATCTAACAATGTAAAATAACATAACAAATTCAGGATTTTCCTGCAGGAAATACCTGAAGGATTTACGCAGGTATTTTTGTCTATTGTCACACGGAACAATGGTGCGCTTACTGGCACAACCTTGTTGGTCAGCATTCGGAAGTTGTACGCATAAGCCTGTTGTAGTATCCGCATAATCTCCGTATAGTGCACCGTATAATCTTCGTATAATCCACCAATATATGCGCCGAGATACCGATCAAGACCAACTCTGCAGTAGATACATAGATTGATAAATTTCATTAGAAAAATAATCAGTTTTGTGTTACCCCGAAGAGGCATCGCTAATGGTCGGGGCCCCTAGTCCCGGACTCCGCTGGCTCTTGCCATCTTCTCTGCTCTCTGGATCAGCTTGAGCTGGTCGTCGAGGGCCGAGCTGGACAGCAGTGCCTCCCATTGCTCCCTCGGGGTGTTCGGGTTGTGGTGTTCTATGTTGCTGTAGCGTGCACTCCCACATAATGTGGTATAGGGCTGGTGTGGCCCCGCACCACGGGCATTCGTCCCTGTAGGCTGTGGGGGGTATGCTATGTAATATGTGTAGGTTCGTGTAAGTGCCTGTCTGGAGCCTACGCCAGGCAGCGGCATCCTCGTCTTTAGTTTCCGATGGGATGGGGGATATCGCAAGTGACTCCCTCTATGGTAGTTCAGGATGGCTGAATACTCGGGGTCATTTGGGTCAGGGTCAGCTGCAGTCTACGTGATGAGTGCTCGGTTATGTACAAATTCTCTAGCTGCTCTGTCGGCATACATGTTACCCGTGAATGGCAGCGTGGCACGATATTCAAAGGATGGTTTGGGTGGTGATGTCGTCAGTGTCCTCCTTGCATGGGTATTTGGGCTAGGACTCGTGCAGCAGGTCTTGCGATTCTTCCCTGTAGGAAAGTTGCGGCAGGCCTGCTGGGAATCCCTGAGGATCGCCAGTGGTTTGTTGGTGTGTTGGCCTTCGCGGATGGCTAACGCGATGGCCAGCTCTCCGGCTTCCGTGATCGTGCAGGGGCGGGTCGATGCACCGGAGGTAACGTATACGTGGCCTCGGCGGTCGCAGACCACTGCCACTGCGCCCTTATTCTTCGTCCCGTACATGGCGGCGTCCGTATAAAACGGGCCGTGGTATGGAACCTGAATGTTTTCTCTATGTACTGGGCCCTCGCTCTCCTACTGCCGGAGTGTAGATTAGGGTCCATGTTGCGTGGGATTGGGGCAATGTGATACCTGCCCTGGACGTGACGAGGTATCGTGCATGTTTCTTGGGTTCGTAGTGTTGTGGCTTTGAAGCCCAAGGTTCTTAGGACCTGCCGGCCCGTGTGAGTCCGCGCAAGTCTCTGTTGTTGTGAGACTTGAACTCTGCAGTAGACAGCAGCAGCAGCAGTAGTAGCACTGCCAAGCCCGGGATAGTTGGCAAATAACGCTTCGCTTCAACATTTAATAAGCTTTAACCTTTGCAATGCACAATGTAGAGCTTGCTAGAGTGTGTCGTTCAATTACCTGTTCAAGGTTGGAGAGATATCAATGAGAGCGTTGCCTATCTCTATACTTGATATTCTTTCCGCATTAACACCTTTATCTCTATATCGTACCGTTACCTATGTATGTAACGTCCCCAGCCTCACATCTTCCCTGCATTTTTTTCAGCAGTGCTCTAAACGATCTTACTTATCTCGACTGCTGAGAACAGTTAATGCTTCCATCCCTTTTGAATCCCATATCTTCTGGAAGGTGGCTGTTCCCTGCGGTCATGGATGGGGGGAATATATTTCCATTTGATTACAAATGCTGAGTCATCTCCAGACATTTGCTCCAGCATACACCTGTCTCGTCCTGTTGAGAACATTATCTCCTGTATGCTTTGACCTTAGGCAACTAGCTAGGGTCTCAAATAGCAAGGCATTGCCCGTTCGTGTTACCGTACAAATTTTACACCGACGCTGTATATTGCTAGTTTCGAGCGGATCAGTGTACGCAGATCCAAAATCCCGAAGATAGTGCAATACCGGGCCGACCCGCGGCGGAGGTGAAGCTGGCTTCAAGCACTCCGCCAACTTGCAAAAATAAGTTTAATATCTTGGGTCCAAATACAACCCGTATCAGAGATTAAGCTGATGAGAACAGATACTTCACTTTGACCCGCGTCGGCCACGTCTACGTTCGAACCCAAACATGTACGCCATCCCTCGTATTCAAAATAGTGCCTACCAATCAAAGTGTCGACTCTCTCGTGACGTCATGCTCTACGTAGGCTCCTTTCGTCAGCTCTCCTCTGACTGCCAAATGGGTAGGCCGCGTGTTGTACGGTCTGAAGAACAGCGTGCCTAGCAAGAACGGCGGCGTGAACAGAAAAGGGAATGGGTGCTGCGGTGGCGGAAGGAGACCACCGACGATGAGCGGGCCGCGGACGCCAAGCGTAAGTGTGCTGCCCACCAGGACTGCGAGGCGAAAAAAAAATTCTAACCGTCCATGCGACGACGATCCCGCAAACTTGGAACGTTTCACCGGAGCAACGGTCAATCACCACATACGAGTACACAGCTTTGCTGGACCTTCACAGAGTGGAAAGGCACGGATATTTTCTCTCCTGATTTCTTGCTTGCCATATTTGTAAATCTCCCTGGAGTTTTATGTTTCTATATTCTTTACATCAAGTTTACCACCTTTGTTTCACCCACTTTCTTTTTGGTGAATTCTGGTTGTGTATTCGCCGATAAAATTACTCTGTACTTGGTTGGCACCTTTCTTTACCGCGTTCTCCCGTCCGCGTCCCACACTTTTGAGGTACACATATTTGTGCATTTATTTTCATCCGTGTTCCTTGGCCTTTCTTCAAAGCCAACTTTGCCGTTCGCTTTTCTGACTTCCAATTAAATAAGCCCAACCCGTGTCCTCCAACTCGGGATCAGTTGTAGTTTTACCTTGAGCCGCCAATGCCAACCCTCCCACCTAACTCCCCACTCCGACAAAATCCCTGATCATAACCACAGAATCCCATATGAGAACGTTGA
The DNA here is from genome assembly GCF_013339745.2 of Dermacentor silvarum. Lineage (NCBI taxonomy): Eukaryota > Metazoa > Arthropoda > Arachnida > Ixodida > Ixodidae > Dermacentor > Dermacentor silvarum. Next base: position 106,316,647 of record NC_051157.2, read on the forward strand.
CGCCGACACCATTACCCTTTTCCAAATTCCGCACACCACCTTTCATTTATTGTAGTGTTTCGTTGTAGTTGCGTTCCCCTTCATCATAGAATTTTTCTTGATGGATGTTTGACTAAGTCTTTCCTTAGTTTATATATTCACGAAGTTCAAAAAACAGACACCGCGCCGCGAAACACTCTATCCATAAAGTTAGAACTAACTCTATGGAATGACCTAATGATAGCATTTATAAACCACAGCTACGAACAACAGACGCTTGTCAAGCACTTTTTTGAAATTTTCAGAGCAGCCCTGACCAAAAAAGAAATTTCAATGAGCATTGTTGCTGGCCACTTTGCCCATCCACAAGATATCAAGGCCGCGAGGTACTATTCCATCGTTTCCCTAATGCCAGTGAGGCGAGAAGGAGGCAGCTATGGGCCCAGAAACCGCAGATGAGCAAGCCCATAATGGCGATGGTTGGTGTACGCTGGCAGCGTTTTCAGCCAGAAGACAAGCTTTGCCAGGTAAGAGAAATTACATTATTTCGTGTTTTAACAGCTGAGCTGTATAAGCCGGCCGTAAAGTGTGCCGCCTGCCACTGCGATGCCTAGCAGCCACCTCGCGGAGCGTCGCGCGCTATGCTCGGGAGAGAGAAAGAGAAAATGAGAGCGAGAGAGTGCGCGCGTCGCGCGCTATGCTAGAATTGGGCTCGAAACTATGCCTCGAACTCGGCAAGAAAGCTTCACTTTAAAAGGAAACATACCAAATCACTACTGCACGTCTGCAGATTTTCTTCTCACGTGTGGAGTCTCACACGTGTTCTTGGGACAAAGGAACGACAACACAGTATACAGTGCAAACAATCAAAAGCGCATTTATTGCACCTTTTGAATACACTAATGCCTGCTAGCTGACAAATCGAGGAAGTCCGACTCACCACGACCGGATAGCGAGCGAATGTGTTCACCCCCATGCTGGAAACCAACGCATAGTTGTTCGCGTGTACGGTCACGCCAACGGTGGCGCGTTCGAACGGTGATCGTGTTCGTCCATTCCGGTGTTTGCTCCTAGCCTCGCGAGACGAAGCGAGACCGTCTCGCGCGGCTAGGAGCAGGACACCGGACGCGCGGGACGTGCGCGCCGCTTACCGACCTCAATTCAAAGAGCAGCCTTCTCCCTTTTTCGCCCAAGTAACCCCGCCATTAGGTGGCGTTAGCAGCGCAACCCCCGCGCCATCTCTCGCAATACGCCGCAACCACACCGACCGCCACCGTCGTAAAGCCACGCGGCGAAGCCGGATTACAGGAGACCTGAGCCATGCCGGGAAAACAACGTCAGGGGACGCGTGAGAGCCGCGCATCCCCATACATGGTACATGTCCTACACGATTCCTGGCAGTCCAAAACAGACAACTTATCCAACTACTAACATTAAAATTTGTTCTCACAGCCTTCCCTCAGCATTTTGTGAAAAAAAAAACGCAATCGTAACAGGAAGAGCTGCTACAGTCTTGCCCCAGTCCGCTGCGAATCAAAGTTGACTCAAGCGTGACGTGAGCGTCTGCTCCATATGCGCTACACGCATGCCTGTTCTTTCTTTCAATTGTTTTCATGTTTTTTTTTTCCTCGGTGGTCATCTCGTTTTACTACCGCCCATTAACTTAGCTGCCGACCTTTAACCTTATGGACCGAGGAAGACATCCGGCTCTGCTGCACGCAGATGGCCTTCTCGGTAGCCCCAAGAGCGGTGCGAAAACCTGGAACTCAGGACTGAGCATTATCGAAGACACACGTCGTATCTTGGATACGATCTTAAGGTACACTTTGGGTTTCTTGTATCTGTTTTATGAAACGTTCGACACGGCGTGTGTCAGTATCTGTCATTTCGATCCATTGATTGAAATATCGTTTATTTTGGTTGCACTATACACCTATCGCAACTTCCACGTTGACGTTCAGAGTCATCGATGGCTAGCAGATGACGGCGAATAAAGTTATATGAGGGGACGGCATTTTTTCTATTAGCTCTCTTTTCAAAGAGACAAACACAGCCAGGAATACAGACAATGCGTAAACACATTGCCACCGAGAAACTCTGCACTCTAACGAATGTCAAGAGCTCGTCTACCTCTATTTTCTTGGAAAAATAGGATACTCCGCGGCGCTGTTATGTCCAAAATTAGAAACGGGGTTAACTGTAACTAAAAGCGATCGTCATTATTCGTTTGACGAGTACGTTATTACGTAATTATGTACGTGAGTACGTAATTACGTGAGTACGGTGATGTGACCTGACTCACAACATACAGTCAATACGGATAGTTAAAAGAAATTCACTGATCAAGTTTTTTATATACTTCAGAAGGCACGTAATAAATGCAAAATTCAAGTCATCGAGAGGTCAGAGCGCACCATTTTACTAGAAAGTTTTGGCGTAGGATGAGATTAGGGAAAGAGGCGTTGGATATGCGTCTTGAAATAATTGCTGTTCAGGTGACAGATTTCAATTTTCCACCATGATGAAACATTATTTGGAGAAGCAATGTATTAGTGACAGTTGTTCGTATTAGGCAATGTTAATCACTGTAAAACACCCTCACAGACTCTCCACAATTGAATTAGAAGACGCAATAGCAGGCAAACATGAGAGCTGTTTTATTGCATTTGCGCTATGTTCGCCGCGGTAACAGATTTCTCTGCGCACCGCCGTGCTGTATGAAGTCCTGTAATCTAAAAAGATGCCAGATCATTCCGCCATAGCTACACCCAATTTGCTCATCAGTTCACTATCTAGAATGATCTGAGTACCATGAGTCATTTTGGATACCGTCATGCTTAGCCAGCAACGTGAGTCAGTGCACACGGCAACGCGAAACGTACTTTCAATTCTTTAGGATATGTGTATTAAGTACACAGCTACAACCGTCTTTTACATTTGTCTACAGCCAGATCTATGCACATTTCCCCGACTACCTTTAATAATCATGGTCTTGAAAGTGGTAACTATGCCTTATTTGCTTCTGGATGGAAAGTATGGCCAATAGTTTTTGCACTATTTCCTCGCACAATGTACAAATAGTACTTATTGGTGCATTTTCTCTTATAACACCATGTTCTAATCATATAACATGATCTGGCTTCATACATTGATACTGAGCGCTTTAAATGAACATTAAACTTCTCTCTTAATTTCATTCTTTGATTTTTATATATAGTCGTATAGGTTGCTGCCAGTACATCGTGCCTATCCAGTATCCTGTTGATTCATCTCTGACATTGGGTCACGGTGTTAATGTAATAGTCACTGATTAGTTTCATGGCTCCCTTTCTTCACGGTGAATCGGCGTTCTTTCATGTTGTCCCAATGCCTTCTAAGGTAAAATAAGCAGTATAAAAGCTATAGTGCTACACCGTTTGTTATACTATTTCCTGGAAACATCTATCGAAGGGTTCAGCTTGACTCTTGATAGTCGGCCAGCTATCTTAGATCAAGCACCATCTGCTATTACGCGGATGACCGTGTCCTCTCCTCTTTTTTCTCTCTCTCTGATGGCGACAAAGTGCAAGTAAGCTGAGCATTTTGAAATACTGTCGGTAGAGGTGCACACAGTCAGATACGCTATGTGATTATTGATGCAAACCTTTTCTGCCGTTTTCATTCAGGCCAGTTTACGCTGCCCAAAAACAGAGCCCGATGCGACGTTTTGTTTATAAACCAGAAGAATTACTGTTATGTAATCGGAAAATACATTTCAACCTACTCAATGCGTAATCTGAAGATTGATAAGGGGCGACTGCGAAAACGATACTTATTGTAATGAAGAAGAGCGAGCCGATAAGGTCAGCCAAATCGGCCACGCCTGCAGTGCAGCCACTGAGACAGCCGGATCGCCATCCGCTCCGGCTTCCAGCTGTTCATGCTCTGCGCCGCTTGACTGCTTACGATTGGCTCTACCTGATGAAAGCACCCCTTGTCATTATAAACAAACACGCTGAAAATAAAAAGCTGGCCCACCTGAGTAGCAGCCGTCATTACCTCGTACTGATTACAAAGGCAGCCTGTAAAAATCTCTGAGCGCCTGGAACTGCACCCAGCGTTTACGGGGGACAGCACACCTGGCACTGTACCTACATACGGTATTCCTGGTACTGTGCCAGCAGCTCTGTCGACCACAGGCGCCCAAACAACCAATGCCGAATCACGCGACATTTCGCGAAAGTGATCGTATCCCCGATGCTGAACACTAGCAAATAGCGGGCCTTAACAATGTTTTCACAGACCTATATAGAGTTTTGCGAAACCACGGTATCTTACTTATTAGGACATCCATCGAAATAATACTCACGTGTTAATAAAGAATTAGAAACAAACGAGGTCTCATGCAGGAGATAAGGAATTTGCAAGCCAAAGATTGCAAACTTGCAGAGGTCTCTACAATGGATGTGAGGAGTTAACTAATGTATTGATGTTTCTTTTAAAAAAAATGCGAGTAACGTATCGGATACAAATAATGCGCTAGTATCTTGTATCTGTATCGCGAGTGCTTATCGCGGCTATCGCCTCGTATTTGTATCATATTTTAATTTCGAAGTATGTTTGCCCAGCCCTACTCGCACTGAGAAAAGTTCAAGTTTTGACCGCTCCTCGACCCCCTTCGAAGAGGTACCCAAGAGTGTGTAGCAGCTATAGAAGCCGGAAAGAAAATGAAACATAAGCGAAAACACACATGATCTGGAACGTAACCTAACCTGCTCCCGTTTCCAACTGCTGTTGTAGTGCGCTTTTGCCTTCATCGCAAACAGGAACAATCCGCTATAAGTGACCTTTTGTGGCTCCATCTCTCGGCGTTCTCGGCAGGCTGTACTCTTTTACTTAACGCGGCCTCCAAAACCGTTGTCGACAAACGCAAGCGTACGCGGCGTGGAAGGTTTTTCCGGCAGTCTCGGAGGCAGCGGTGTAGCCGATCGGACGGGGGTCGTGTGGAGTGGGAGGGTCCGCAACGTCCTCGCGTGCGGAGGAGGAGGGCAGGGCGCAACTCCCCCTCGGCGTAAACAGCAACAGGCGTGGAGGTGGAGGTGGCGGTGGCTGGAGAAGTACAGACTTGCACCGTGCCGGTCTCGCAGTCGCATCTGCTCGCGTGCATCTGTTAGTTGTCCGGAAGATGGCGCGCGTCCAGCCGATGTTCGGTGATCGCCTGCCGGCTGCTGTTCCCGCCTCCGTGTCAGCGGATGCTTCCTGCTGCTCGTGCTCCCGCTGACTGACTCTTCGCCGGACCGATTCCTGATGCGGAACGGAGTGCGCGCACGCGTTGATCATCATCGTCCCCCGCTGGCTGCCAGACAACGGGATAACGTTGCCGTCTTGTCTCTCTCTCTCTCTCAGTTGACTTTCGGACTCTTCGATGCGCGGTTTCTTATCTGTCTCGTATGTAGTCGCCGTTCTGCCTGGTGCTCGTGCGCAGTGCACCGTTATAGCCATGCACAACAACCACTGCCGAGTTTCGTCGTCTTCGCTTCGGGAGCGACGTCGTCTGTGCCCGCTTTCCGGAACGATTCGGTAGTTTGAGGCCGTGAAGCCGCTCACTTTCTTCGGTTGGCCGAGTCGATTACGATTAGAGTTTCTGACTCTGCTCGATTTTCGAGTGAAGTGTACTTACCTACTGCGAGCGCGTTCGCGATTCTTCTCCATCGAAACTGAAAGGAAAGATGAAGATGTCACCGAAAGTGTCACCGCCACTGCTGCTGCTTCTCGCAACCGTCGTTGTTTCAGTGGTGAGTTGAGACTTAAACTTTTTTACATAAAATACCCGAAACGTTTTCCCTTATTTTTCATTGACTAGTGAGATACGAATTTCGTGTTTCTCAAAAAAGGACGATTTTCTCATTTCGTGCAAGTCTGGGTAGTGACAGTACCGACATGTACTCGCGGTTTTGGGTATATATATATATATATATATATATATATATATATATATATATATATAGATAGAGAAACTTTATTTGGCTGGAAAATATATTAAGTATAGCGGTGGTCGGAGCCCCTCAGTCCAGGGCCCCACTGGCCTCTGCCGCCTGCCTGACCTGGCTAATTAAGGACTTTTGCCCTGCCAAGTTCGGAACGGGAGAGGGTGTAAGTTCGCGTCTTCGCTGAAAAGAAATATGAGTTTGCCTCCACCTTTTCGCCCCGTGAATCTCTATAAGAACAAAAAATCATATGTTTGTATTATAACTTTTTCTTAATGATGGATGTAAAGGCCGATTGTGTGATTACTTATCCGACTCGTTCTCACATTGTCAGCGCTCATTTTTCTGCTCGTAACCTGGATTTAACTGAATTTGTTGAATGCCAAGTGGCGTAGCAGCAGAAGCTCGTGCAGCAAAGTATAAGCATTCATATACAGATCCTCTTTATCATCTAGAACCTGCACAACAGAGCAACAAAATTATGCTATTCAGTCAATCATACTTGTTAAAAATTTCCTGCGAGAAGCTTTTGGCGCCTGATAAATGGCGAAAGTTAGCGAACCCCACAATAAATTGTTTTCTGATACTCGTGAAGAGTGCGGCATCATCATCACTCCACATAGAGTCTGCGATCGCCGAGAGGCGAGCTAACTGGAGCAAAGATTCGGCCATCCAAGGAGGTCTCCTTGCAGCCATCTCTCTATTTGCGACACTCATTTTTTTTTTTTTTTGGGGGGGGGGGGGGAACCTCCACCAAAGGTACGATCACTTTCCGTCATCATGGGACTGGCCATTGATATTCAATTCCAATTTCGTAGTTATTTTTACATGGCGCAAAAAGAAACGGAATATGTTCAGAGCCATAGCCGATTGTTTGTAGAGAGTCTAGTTACATAGAGCTTATATTACTGCAAGTAAGAACAAAATATTTCACAAGAGTCAAAACGCAATTGGTTCGCGCTTCTTTTGCACTCGTGTCTTGTTGTGCTTTTTAAAACTGAGTACATCAAATTTAGTATTGTGTTTCGGGTCTGCCTTTTGCTAACGCTTGTGCGACGTTGAAACTTGAAAAAAAAATTATTCTATGAAGGCATGGAGAATGGGTGAAACAGGACCTACGTGTATTGCCTCATGCTTTCATGCAGTCACGAGGCGTTTTAGTTTAGGAAGGACTGCGACGCAGATTTGTTTGTTTTTTTTTTTTTTTTTTTTAGTTTCTTGCTGAAAATGTCCCATGCTCTAGCCACCGTATACCCATGCCGAGAAGAACGCAGAACTCATTTTGCGTCATTCACGGGACGAAAAAGTAACATAAATTATTCGAACCTCTAAGTATAATCAGACCACAGATGACCAACCAAAAAAAGGAGGCAAACTAATATTTTTTTTTGTTTGTTTCTTAAAAAAACTTGGACTACGCTTAATTAAGCTTCGCCTTTAAGAGTGGAACGCGATAGCATTAAAAGATCCCTGGCTGCTTATCAGGCTTTTTTCTCGTATATTCAAATTACTATCCGGCGCTATCACGTCTGTAGGCTGTGGTTAAGTCGTACGTAACGGTTTTTTCTGGCCGATTTTACTTTGAGAAATTCAATTTTTGTACACTAATGCCTTGCGCCACGCGAAGGGCCCGCCCGGTCGGGATGGTTCGATATGATCTCGTTCGGCATGATTATTTCCGCCAGACGCCGATGCTTACGCCGATGCCGACAACGACACCGATGGCAATGCCTGATTTTCTGCGACACGGGTCCCTTAACGCTGTCCCGTTAAAAAGTGTGCAAGCACTACTAGAAGCGTGGAGAGTTCGTGGAGAGTTGTGGAGAGATGATTTCCCGCGAAGTAGGGGCTAAAGAAGGAACTTCGATTCAGAAAAGTCACGACTTGCCATGGGCATTTCGATCGGGAGAAAAAAAAGCGCATCCTATGTTTCACGTGTGTACAAAGCGCAGGATTTACAGCTTTTGCCTGCAGTGCCTTTAGGCGAGGGCTCCAAGGAGGTATGCGCTATCAAACTAACCGTAATAATGCACTGTTGTTCCAATTACTTTTTTGTTTTTGCAATACGCTCTTCAACACATTCAAGCACAAAAGTAACTGTAACGCCCATGCATGTACTTCGTCCCGCAGTTTGGGGAATAACTCACGGTATAGTAGAATCCTGAGGCCTGTAATATAGTTAGCAAATTAGTAAGGAACCTCGCATTGCGTTTAAAAACCACTGCGCGCCTTTATGGGTTCGCTCTCATCTGATACAGTTCGCGATTTGCGCCTCCTAACACTTTGCGTAGCTCTTCTGAAGTGTATATTCTTTTTATCTGCGCTTCGACAAGACCGCTAGGCAAACACGATACAGCCACTTAAAAGCTTGTTTTGCGTCTTCGCTTCCCCGCACATATCTCGTCCTCGTCTCTATTTTCGCTCTCGTGCTGCTGCTTATCGAGACTCCAGTCTTTGGGTCTTCGGCAGAAAGAAAGCGCTATTAGCATACGATAGGCTAGAGAGAGAGAGAGAGAGAGAGACGCACTTCGGGCCCGCTCTCTTGACGACATATAGGCGGCTCTCCTCTGTCTACCATGCACTCAGCTGACCTCATCATCTTCTCTACGGACGCTCACCGACAAGCGGGGCGTTAAACTCTCCATCGATCAGCGCTCCTGTCAACACGGTTCTTGAAAAGCGCTCCACTTTCCTCCTCCCTGTACCCATCCTGCCCTCACCCCCCCCCCCCCCCCCCCCGCTTTGCCACCCCTCCTGCTCCCGCCTTACACACGCAGGCTCCCCACACGCGCAAGCCTCAATGCAGGGCGCATGCACTTGGGAGATGCTTGCACGCTGTAATGTCCTGTTCGTTCGAAGGAAATGGACCAGTGCGAAAGATGGGACGTGTGGTAGACTACAAATCTGCTCAAAAAATGCCTCGTCGTTCCAGTTAAGATCGTCCCGAATAGTCGGAGGGACGCTTTGGGGAAACTGTTAATTGAAACACCAATCTACGTCGTAGCACCTTTTAATGTCACGTATATCCAAGGTGGTGCTAGTCTTAGGATTTATGCTTAGAAGATATCACTCCAGTGCTCCTCGGCTTCAATTTCGCACTTACATCTATCCTAAAGGTAGTAGAGTAAAAGCTAATTATCAAATTTTCAGTATTTAGCAAAATTACCTGTAATATTTAATTGCTGATAACGTCCGCCAACCCACGTTGCCTATCTGCTAAAACGGCAGGCGCTTAAATATGACAGTTTCCTTAAAAAACTGTTTCACTTGCAAAGAACCTAAAACTAAAACACTGGTACTCAATTTCAACGCCAGGCGCCATGTTATACGTGGTGTGACATGACGCCTGTCATTGAAGTAAATAATGGTTCGCTTCCGTTTTTTTTTTTTCTGCTACGTGTTTACTCGCTGCACGTGGTAGCAGAGTGATCGTGACATACTGCTGCTGAGCACGAAGTCGAGGGTTCCATTCCCGGCTTAGTTTTCCTTAGTTTTACTTAGTACTTAGTTTTAGGTTCGCGTTAAGCAACCCAGATGGTCGAAATGTACACCCGAGCCCTGCACTATGAAGTCTACAGTAACCCAAACGTTGCGTTGGGACATTAAAACCCAATCAATCAATCAATCAATCGATCAATACATTCTTGTTTAAGGAGTAGAAACAGTCAATGCGCCGATGTGCGCGACCACTATGCAGCAAGCAGCCCGGTATAGCTGTCGCTTTGCCGCCAGCCGTTACGGGGCGCTCGTAAGAGTGTTTGTCAACGCGGACGTGACGAGCCAGTCCGCCAATCTCCAAATCCTGAAGGTCCGGCATTTTGAAACTCTGCCAGCATGGTGATTTTGGAACCAAGAAAACCGCGCTCATAGATAACTCAGTCCTGCTGGTGTGTACGCGCGTGTTCGTCACCGTGCTCCGGAGGTTGTAACTCCGGTTCCAACGAGCACGGCGGCAAAATGGAAACGAGCATCCGCAGTTTTCCTTCCTTATCTAATCGCGCTGTGCGTCACCCATTTTTCTCCTGATGCGCGTGCCCGCGCGCGCCTGGGCGTGCTTATCGAGAGTCCGCAGTGCAGTTTGGTGACCCTCGGAAGAAGAGGTGAGAATAAGTGGAAGGAGACGTGCACACAGCCTTTTTCGAAGAAGCAGTGTATACCAAAAGCGTCAGCCAGTAAATGCACCCACTCACGGCGCCTACACCCAGCGTCGGTCCTCGTTAGATTAGATAACGTGAGGACTTCGGCAAACACGCTCCTTTTCATTCACGTCCGTGTGAAGCACCAGCTGCGGCCCACTGTCTGCTACCGCCTTCAGACGTGTCTGGAGAGACACTTAGAGCAGCGCTAAATCAGCCTGAACTGGCGTGTTATTCTCTCAGAACTCAGTTTTCATTGATCAGGAGGGAAAGTGATGAATAACACTGAAGAAACTGGAGACCAGGCCTCTATTTCTTTAATGCTAAGCTCAAGCCCTAGCATCGGTGCATGTCAGTGTGACGTCAGCGATTTTAATGTGTCTTCGCCTATTGGAGCCGTGTTGGCGTGGCAGTAGTCATTATATTACTTGTGAAGCAATTTGTTCTTTTAAGAATGTGCAATGCGGTCCTTCTTTGCAGATTAACAGTAAACTGGACCCGAGCATATCTTGCTTAGTGTGATGCCACGCTATAAGCTTGCTGAAACTATGTTGAAAATTAATCTTTACATTCTTCTTTCTTTTTTTTTGTTTTCGCCAAGGGATTTTTGACTTCTCTGCGATTGCATATTAAGAGTTCGATCTAACGCCAATGTTGTGAGCTAGGCTCCGGATGAGGGCCTCCTTAGTATACTTCTTCCCAGTTAGCGCTACATATAGTTCTGCCTGAACGGAACTTATCCCGTGAAAACTATTGTCTTGTTCTTATCACCTACAAAGAACACTATACATAGAGAGATATGTTCAGGAAGATTTTTACATTGACAGGTGAGAGTGTTGATTAAGCTTGGTTTAATCAACCACCTCGTGGTTGATTAAACTTGGTTTAATCAACCACGGTTTAAACTTGGTTTAATCAACCACGATTGGCGGACAATCGCCAATCTTACCATGAACGGGAGCTTGGCAGCGATATAACCGAAGGAACGATATAACCAAAAGATTGGTGGCGACGCCACCTTGACATTTCTGCACCAGCTTGCCATGACGTCACGGATTTTGACAGTGTCTTCTATACCCCGTTTGAAGACCGACGCTACCGTATGTTCCAATGACTGATGGTGTTCTCCATGAAAACACGAACTCGGAAGCTTTTGATTCTCGTTTTATTTTATTTTGTGCATTTGACATGGCAGTTGATGTCCTTTCAGAATAGTACAACCTTTTTGCATGTGATACGTAACTGCTAGGCAGTCTGTAGATATTTATCACAAATGAAACGCACGAGAAACACCGACACAGCACAAGCGCTTGTCTTGTGTTTGTTTTTAACGTATGATTTGTTTGCGGCTTAAGCTATACGTATCTGAGCAGCCCTCTCCCTGCAAACGCACGCTGCGATGGCTCGTAGAAGTCGCTAGTTTCCAAAATGGCTGTGCTAAGCTTTCCGGCATAGTGATGATGCTCAAGCCAAAAGTGTAATGATGAAACTGGAATTGAAGCGAAAGTTACTTTAAAACAGCCAAATTATATATATCTGGACGGACTGACCACAAGTACAAAATTAGGGAATACCAGGCCAGGACGAACCTGTATGCAAATTCGTTTTTTTTTTTGTAAAAACTATCGCTCAGGGGAATCGACTGACGTATGAGCATGTGTATAGTGAGAATGAAGATGTATTTTCTTTTTTTTTTTTGTAAGCTTGTAACCCCCCTGCTGTAACGCCTTCGGGTTAAGCGGGGAAATGTATGAATAAAGAATAAAAAATAATAAAAGCATGACCATTCTCTCCAGGCTTATCGGGGCAGCGAAAACAGTACCTGCACATATATAAATACACCTCAAATGTCCTTGCAAAGACGGAAACGTCTTCCTAGCGTCGAGGGCAGCGAAACCCGCCCGAGCCGGCTCGCATCTTCTCACGGAAACCGCGATAGGCCGCGATGTGTTTCGGCACGTGAGCGCCTCCGCGGAATTCGCACCGCATCTTCTCTTCCTGTCTCCGTTTTATCGGACGCCGTACCGACCCTTCCCCTAGTCGCACAATAACTGTCCTTGGGCGACTGCCAGGCTAAAAAGAAAGTGTTACTGTCGTCGCCCGGTGAGCTAGGAAAAACATCGTCGCATCTTATCGCCGACCTCCCGCAGCGTTTGTCGGATCGCTTCGCTAAGCGACAATGCTCCGCATTGCACTTCGGGCGCAATCGGCCATGCTGCGAATAAACAGGGCCTGATTCACTGACGGCGCTCCATAGCGTTAGCGAGCGGCCTGTGTTCTTAACGGCGCAGTGCTGCAGTGGCAGACTCGCCGTTACGGCGGCTCTCTAAAAGGTCCCATCCGTTCCGCAGGTAGCGTATTTGCGAGCGCGAGCTTGCGTTGATATATGCCGCATCCCAGGCTGTACAAAGCGCCTGCTATACCCAAACCGCAAACATTGGAACCAATGCCAAGCAGTGTGTGGACATATATGTGCATTGTAGGACGCGTGAGTGTGTTTGCGCTGGAGATAGCGCCGCAGTATGTGTGTCTTTGTGTTTGTTCCGTGTGTTTATATTTGAATATACGGGTGTGTTTGTGCTCGTACGTGTGTTTTTGTGTTTGTTCGTGTATTTATATTTGTATTCATGGGTGTGTTTGTGCACGTATGTGTGTTTTTGTGTTTGTTCGTGTGTTTATGTTTGTTTTCCCGTGCGTGTTTGTGCTCGTGCGTGTGTATGTGTGTTTTGTGTACCTGTGTGTTTGTCTATGTGCGTATGTTTCTGCTTGTGCGCGTTCGAGTGATAGACAGCGCATTCACTGCAGTCGTTTAGAATCCCGAACATCCACGAAAGACGTCGTGTTAAGGGTAAGCAGTGAATTGACCTCGTACAAGTGGATTTGGCTCGCTGTTCGTGTTGTCACTTGGATAATTTTCTGCTCAGTTGGCGAGTCTTCTGGCGGACTCCTACGTGTTCGAGGTTTGTTAGTGATAAAAAAATAATGTTTTGATGTATTTCGTGCATCTGTTACTCATGTCATCTAATCGATAGTGCAGGTAGCCTAGAATAGTAAATTCATCTAGACTTGTAGCTTCCGTCGCACACAAGAACAGGGGCCCAAAAGCTTTCACCACCGGTCAGAACAAAGCTGTGCCATAGCGCTTCGTCAGCGAAGACAGGCTCTTCATCTTGGAAATCTAGCCAAAACTAGCTTGGAAGTCCAACCAACGGTATTGCATAACATGAACGGAAATATGTCATGCCTAAGTACATATACCCAACACGGATCTCAACCCGGGAGCGTACCGATTCCGAAGTGCTATTGCGCAGTCAACCCCAGGGCGATAGTTTGAGACAATTCATTCGACACATGCGCTTCGCTCGCCGCCGCGGATTGTGTTACTAGCTTTAGATTTGGCTTCAACGGTGCTACGTGTCGCGAAATCTTCTTCGTTGAAGACGCCTGATAAGCCTGTCTAGCCTGACCACAATGCTGCACAATGTTGTTGTGTTGTCGGGTGGAAGGCCATGCGAATGATTTTACACCGCATGGCTGGCTCCACATTCCATTTTTCCGCCTCCCACCTTTCTTGTTAACCATGTTTTATTTTAATTTTTTTGTTTTTATACTTCTGCCACTGGCCTTCCTCACATATGCTAATAATGTGGCTAATAATTATAATCCTTACAAATAGATGGTGTATTCATTCATTAAATTAATTTCATCGTGCAGTCTATCCTTGACAGTAACGGCCGTTTTCGCAGTGAAGATCAATGTGTCTAAAGGCGGCTTGCCAATCAGACATAGCCGGCTCCAAAACCAACTTGTCTCCTCTCGGCTACTCGGGGGGCTATTCCAGACATCGTCAAATTCGCCACCTTGTCAGCTCTGATTGGCCCAAAGGGCTGCTAAGGCCTGTCCGATTGGCTCGAAATTCAGCCATTACCAAATTTGACAACATGGCGTAATTTATAGGCGTCCAGAATAGCACCCCTCGTCCGATCAGACCTATTCATACAATACGTGCCCCGTGAATCAGACTGTCCGACTTTGGCTGAAAGGTGTTTGTCGCTAATGAAGAACGCAGAAACAGAACACAAGGAGACCCCACCGCGAGCGTTCACAGACTTGTATAGAAAGGGATACGACAAGATCCACTTCTGGCGGCCGCTGATAAAGCGTCTCAGGCCACCTTTACCTGAAACACAGGTATACGCATGCCCGCCACCGCCCTCTTCAACCTCCTCGCTTAGCGGTTGCGAAACCTGTTTACGATGTACTTTGCGCAAATAAAATAAAAGAAGGATATACACGGTGGCAGTTGCGTCTGGAATGTTTTATCAACAGCAGCAGCTCTGGGCAGTGACTTATTCCTCTCCTTCCACAAGCGACCGCAGCTATATAGAGAGCGCACGACCAGATACGGTTTGGTTGCATTTGGCGCGCCGTCTTCGGGCCGCCTTTCACCTGTGGTCTATCGGTCTTATACTTTCACTAAAAGTTATCTTCTAGCTCGACAGTCTACTAGGCGCCACGTCTGTGAGTAACGCTCTGCGCGAAGATAGCGTCGTGTTCTCTCTCCATGAGTGACCAGTGTGGCGCAGTTGGCGGGCGTTCCTCTCTCGAAGAGTTACGAGGACCGCTCAACCTTTCCGTCGCGCCATATGCAAGCACTTGCCAGCTTCTCGGTTCCCTTTATGGCGGTTGCTTATGGGATTTTCGATTGTTCCGCGAAACTGTTCTCAGCCGTGCGACACGCTATCGCACGGCACTCTATGCCAAGGTCATTTTCAGCCTAGTCATCGAGCGTATTCCCGCACGATGACTAGGCTGAAAACAACCTTGACATAGAGTGCTAGAGTGTTTGTGACACACCGGTTAGCTTGCGATAGTGTGGCGTCGCAGGGACTCGCATTACGAGTCGCAAACGGGATGAGACCAAACAATCGCTTGTATACGATAATACCGAACTCGAATGAAACTGCTAAAAATGGTCACAAATTCAATGGAACGGTATGGGATATGGGAAGCGTTATGATGTTGAAAAACGGCAGCATTAATTCTTTGAGAGCCAAAAGCGGTCGCATGGTATTATTGTTGAGAACAACAAGGACAGGCGGAATTCCGCAAGTCGTGTAATGATTCTGTTCGAGCAATAGGATGAACCGAAGAGAAGCTATATATAAGGGACACGCAGTCAGAAAAGTGAGTTTAACCAACTTGAAATTGGCTTTACTGCCATGGGCTGGGAAAAAAAACATTAACATGGGTGAATATATGTAGCCACGGAGATGAGAAATTGCCAGGAATATTGGGATTCGCGACTGGTGCTGTGCAGATTTATTGGAGACACCGATGAGCAGCTTCATTCGTGTAGTAGAAATAAATTAGTGGGATGGTACGTAGCGCATTAGTCCAACGTCCACACGAATTACCGTTCGTTCAATTCAATATCGACGATCCTATATTAGAAAATATATTTTTTAAAGATGCGCCGTGGGGATTCAGTCGCTACGGCGTTCTGCTACTGAGCACGAGGTCGTCGGTGCAAATCCCAGCCTCGGCGGCCGCGTCTCGACGAGGCGAGATGCAAAAGCTCCCGCGTGCTTAGATTGAGGTGTACGCTAAAGAACACCAGCTTTTCAAAAATATTCCTCCAGAGCCCTCCTCCAGCCCGAGTGTCGATTTTGAACGTTACACCCCATGAATCAATTAAACAGAAAAACAAATACCGTAAAATCAAAAAAAGCAAGTTGTCCTGCCTCGATGGCGGAAGGCAAACCATTTGCCTCCCGCACGGATATCCCGCAGGCGAGTGGTGCAGCAAGAACGGAAACTGCAGGTGACATTGTAGCGTATAAAAGTTGTCGCTACTTGTTCCGCACCGCAGAGATGAGGCGATCACACAGGACAGCCGTAGACATTTTCCTCATTTGGTTTATTTGAACTTTAGTTACTCGAATTACACTTTTAGACACTTGCACATTACACAACTATGACATCTGAGCAGCTCTCGCTGCGACCTGCTCTCTTGGTGTCTCCGGCGCGAATTCCCGCCGGGCGCCTCCGGAAGCGTCCCAACACCCCGCCGGAGAGCAAACAAAACACCAATCAGAACTCGTCGCTGACCGGAACCAATCAGGCCACACAGATTCAAATACGCACAGCCAATCGTGGGCGGGCTTCGCCGGGTTTAAACTAGGTGACAGTAGTCTGCCTAAAGAATTATAACTGAAAGCAAACTTAACAACACACACAAAACTACAGAGACAGCGGTTGGTCTTTTGACGAACTAGAGCGAAGAATAACTGTCGTTGTCCAGAAATAGAAAGTGAACGAAAGAGTCGGGAAGCATTCACCGAGCAGTTTGGGAAATCGGAAGATGGGTCCGGCCGGGCCTCGGAAGACCGGCCGGAAACTTAGGCGAAACGGGAGGTGCCCCGCCTGAGATTCCCCCAGCTGTCCTACGCACTCGGGGTGAAAAGACACTTTGAGAGAAAGACAACGATAAGAAAGAAAAGAACACCCCTACGTAACACAGGCGACGAAGAAACGTAAAGACGAACAGCTACGCGACAACAATATATATATATATATATATATATATATATATATATATATATATATATATATATATATATATATATAACTTCAGCGATGCTACAAGGTCAGCAGGACAAGTACTTAAAACTTGTTCTTTCTAAGTTTTAGCATCGCTCGGGATACTTACGTTTGAAAGGTATATCCTGAAGAATTTCGCTTTGTCTTATATATATATATATATATATATATATATATATATATATATATATATATGGCACCGTAATCGTTTTCGGGACGACATGGAACTCAGCTAAGAAATCGCTGTCCGCTTATTTCTTGTTCCTGTTCCTTGCGTAGTCTCTCTTTCACGAAGCCGTACAGACCAGCTGAAGTCCATACGCTTAGCACCAGCGTGCGCAAGCGAACACGTTCTGTATGAACGCTACGCATCGCTTCGTATATCCGCTCTCGATGTCTGCACCCACCCGAGTCTCACTTCGTGGCGCTGCACAACATTTTCTTTCTTTTTTTTTTTTTTTTCGCGTGGCTTCCCCATGGCCTTGTATACGTAAAGTCGCATATGGATCCGGCTGAGTTCGAGCATGCAGACTATAAAGCCACGCATCATATTCCCCCTCACCCTCGTTCGGTCTCCCTCGCAGCGGAAGAGGAGGATGAGCTAGGCTGACACTCAAAAGAATCCCTTACAAAGGAGCCAACCTGATGCCCTCTGGCACACTCCTGTCGGCACAGCGCGAGTGCCTGCCTCGGCGGCGACGTGCTCCGCGAA
This sequence comes from Dermacentor silvarum, assembly GCF_013339745.2. Classification (NCBI taxonomy): domain Eukaryota; kingdom Metazoa; phylum Arthropoda; class Arachnida; order Ixodida; family Ixodidae; genus Dermacentor; species Dermacentor silvarum. Next base: position 106,334,043 of record NC_051157.2, read on the forward strand.
GCGTGAAAGTGCACTTGGCGCCGGTTCTGTCGCTCGCGATCGTAAAAAACGCGGTCGCTAGCTGTACTGTATTTCAAGCCACGAGGCCGTAAATGCTAATCTTGTTCACGTTTGCTTGCAACGTGTGTGTACGTGCATTTAGGTCTGTTTTTTGTTGCCCCCCACCGAGGGGCTGCGGTTCTTCGAAAGTCGACAATTTGTCGCGGAGTTATGAATCGCAAATGTCAGGCGTCAAAGGTCTCTTGGGTTGAGAGAATCGCTTGAGACAGTATGCGTGGTAAGCCGGAGCGTAGAATTAACACACATTCTTCTTGTTCTGCGACAACCTCGCGTTGACACGGCCTGACTCTACCTGTAAGCTAATGCCCCATTCATGAGCAGCAGCTCGCCGCTTGACAGACCAGCGCACCAAGCCGTATATATGTCTGGACGTGCTGTTTTGTGTCGTTTACTTTTTAAGTGGGCCCTGCTGCAGAAAAAGGTCGCGAAATTCAAGCGAAACTTCTATACGCTAGCCTGCGCCGGCGATGTAACGCTAAAAAAGCCATCTGCTCTCAGAGCTGCACCGGTGGTCGGCACACGCTCGTGCCACTGCTCCGGCGTTCGTCGTCGTCTTCCACAGCTGGCTGCGTTGCGGTTAATCACTCCAGCGTAGAATTTCTCTCTTCCGTCGTCGTAATGGGTAGGCCGCGTTTACAGGGGTATGAGCCATTGCTTAAGGGGGTATCAGCCATTCATTCATTGTCTCACGTAATGGACAGATTTAATTTTAAAGAAATTTAATGGAAATCCATCCAGAATCAACGCGCTCGGGAAAGGGCTCGTCGTCGACGTGCCGATTCTAGCGCGAGAGCTTCCGAAGCCCCTGCGAAACGTCAGCGAAGAGCCGCGGACCCCGAGTTGAGGGAGCGCGATGCTGAGGCCAAACGTCAGCAAAGAGCCGCCGACCCCGAGTTGCGGGAGCGCGATGTTGAGGCCAAACGTCAGCGTCGTCTTGCCCTCCAGGAACCCGGCAACAATGGGGCACGCCTGGGCAACGCTAGTGCCAACTTCCCCGGTGCGACGGCCAGGTTTCAACGCAAGTTTCTCAACCGGAACTTCGGAGCCAGCTGCAGTGCGTGTGACCAGTTGTGGTTCGAGAACAACGTGGTATACTCGTCCGTGACATTCGTTCGGAGGAACACCGAAGAAACGCACAAGCTTAGTTTACCACCATTTCCTCGACAGGGGAGGGGCTACTAATATTTTCTGTAACACAGCGTGCGATGCCAGATCCCTACATATTTAACAGCACGAATGCTATCTTCGGAACTCAGTTTTATGTTGGACCATCGTGCTCATCATTCGCATGCATTTGCATTAATTCGACATTGTTATTTCCGAAGAATACAAAAAATGGGTTATGACTCGTTACTACTACTCGCTACGTAATGGGCATTTCCGTTCATTGAGAAAGACCCACCACTCCTCTTGATTTAGAGATTTTTGTCTTCTGTGACTGGGTTTACCCAAATCACCTTACGTGCACTCAGACTACCCGGCAAGGCAGAAAGCGCATGCCTATGGATTATATCCCACAACCTGCCCTTTCCGCTCTACGCTAAGCGCAATATCGATGCTCGAGGCATGTTCACGTAGTAGTAGTCCTGTGACTGCCACCAGGCTTGAGATATTCATCCTGAAAATCTTCGGCAAAGTATACTACCGTACCACGTAGTTTTCTTCCACAGTATGATAGAAGCTTTTCTAAATAAAAAAGAAATAGATAAATGAATTCAATGTCACTGCGCTTATCCACAAACTTAAGAGAATCACATTTATTTATTTATTTATTTATTTATTTATTTATTTATTTATTTATTTATTTATTTATTTATTTATTTATTTGTACATACTACAGCGCAATGAGCGCTTTAGCAGGAGTGTGTTAACCTTTGAGGGCCAAGCTGCTTCAAGGCAGCTTTTTGTCCCGGGCCTTTTAACGCGATAGCGTTAAGGGCCCCGTGTCGCAGAAAATCCGGCGTCGGCAACCGGCGTCGGCAACCGGCGTCGGCGTGCGATGTCGGCGGGCGGCGGATAGAAAATCTTCCCCAAACACACGCAGGCCCTCGGAATATATTTAGGTACATGTATATGCCACGCCTTCTTATATGGCGCATGCTGTATATGCGGGTTATATTGCCACACCATCCTATCATTACTGTTGCTCATGCCTTGTCCTGCATTCTTGGCAAAGCTATTCCTCGGAATTTTGAGAATGACAATCCACAAACAAATGTCATGAAACAATACACCCACAGCGCATGCCTTTTATGGTAAATCTTCTGAGACTGAAATATTAACAATACGAAACAAAAACGGAAATGTGAAAATTATGCTTTTTTTTTTTTGGCGTGGCTGTACGATACCTCCGGGATCGCCCCACGCAAGAGGCCGTGTTTCTACCAGAAAGCTCGCCTTCGTGCATAGCGTTCGCCGCCAGTGTTTCCCGGTGACCATTACGGTTGCTTAAGCTGCAGTTGTCGGGAAGCGTGAGAAGCAGTCAGGGATCCTCGATTGCTATCGCGTTCCACTCTTAAAAGCGAAGCTTAAGCGTCCTCCCATTTTTTCTCTTGGAAAACTAAATTAATCTGGAAATTGAAAGTTACACATCAAAATAACATCCAGCGATAACGATGATGTGCTAAGACCATACATCTTGGATGGCGGATACAAAACTTTGGAATGGGCATGAACGAATAGGCCCCAGCACCCCAGTCTGCTATTTCAATAAAATGTTTATTCTTTCTCCTCCAGGTAAGGAATTGCAGTCTTTTATGGAACGAGGGCCATAGCCTCCTATGTATATTGGAGGCTATGCGAGGGCAAAAGCTGAACTTAAACATGTTAGTGCGTGCAAAGTAGGGCAGCAAGTTGAAGCAGTGATGTCGTCTCGTCGATGACTCGGGCGCAAGGTTGTCAAATATGGGTGGTTCTTACAGAAAGACAGGAAAAAGATATTTATGTTGCTTGGTTCACGTCACCGTTATGTATACAACCATACAAGATTCCTACTTTTGTCACCGCACCTTCAACATTGGCTGCCTTGAATTCAGCGCTTGTATGATGCGCGCGAAAGGTTTTAAAGTTTTATTCGGCGAAATTAGTTCAATTACGATCTGAGTGGTGATTATCCAGAAATCTTGTGTCAGCCGCTGCTCGGAATTGTCACCAGCAGAAATATTCTGTCTAGTACCCTTTTTTTAAATTAGTCTTTCAGTCGCCACGAGACACCTTGTACGAAGCATGAGGCACCCAATACCATGCAGCAACCTATACGATGTCTGGTGTTTCAAGCGGTAAACGCATATGCATCCAAACCAGCCGGTTTTAGTCGGAGGACGCGTCGAAAGATGGTTGCTCCGGCTGTCTAAACCTGCCTTGAGCAGGTGTAAACTTCTGTGATACCGCTTGGAAACTTCTCGAAAACTTGTTTCAAGCTTCTGTGAAACTTATTACCGACATGTTTGAAGTATATTTGAAAGAAGTTTGAAAGAAGTTTCCAGGACCGTACAAGGCTTCCGGGAACCTTCGAAATTGTTCAAAAAGTTGTTCTAAACTTCTTTGAAACTTTTGGAAATTTCTTAGACATTTCTTGAAACCATTACGGAAAACTCACCTTTTTTCAATCTGTTGGAGGCCTCTTTAAAACTTCTCGGTAACATTTTTGAAATTTCTTTTAAGCTTCGTTAAAAAGTTGTTAAAAACATGCTGGGAGCTTTGTTTGAAACTTGTCCAATTGTGTGAACTTCTTAGAAATGTTGAAAGAAGCTTTTGGAACCAATGAACGTTCTTGAATGCGTTTGTTGGGGCGAGTGGCAGTTTTTTTTTTTTTTTTCTTGTTATCTTGCAGCCTTTGCACACACGCGTTTCCTTGTCATTTTTTTTTTTTTTCGATCAACACGTACCACTGCAAAAACGGCACATCATTTACTGACGCGTGCCATTCCCAACCTCGCAGCACGCCGGCAGTCACCGGAGGCACGGCCACGGACTGGGCTGTCGCCGGTGCCCGCCGGGCTCGGCCGTGCTTCGCCCGTGCGGCCACGGCCTGGACACCGAGTGCTCGCCGTGCCGTCCGGCTCAGTTCCAGCCGCACCACTCGTACCGGCGCCACTGCCTGCCCTGCTCGCGGTGCGGCCGCGGGCTGTTCGAGGCGCACCCGTGCACCCCGACCAGGGACGCCGTGTGCGACTCGTGTCACACGCTGGTGCCGGGACCGCACTCGGAGGACTTTTACGTGAAGTGCGGAAACGACACCATGTACACCGTGTCGCCTTCTTCGGACGAGTACGAAGGCGACGACGACGGCGAAGACCTCTGGCATGGTGGCGACGCCGAGCCGGGAGACGCGATGCTAGTCAGGGACGAGTTGACGCACATGAGGCACGACGGTGAGTACAACCGTACTGGTTGAGTTGTGGCTTTGCATGACGTGCTTGCACGTCTTCCGTGGCAAGAGAGAGAATTGGGAAGTAAGGGACGTTGACCAAGTTGCACTTGGTTTACTGTACCTGCTCGGCGTTCGCCGTGCAGGGTATAGCAGTCGACAGCGTTCACCGCGCAAATAAGGGTGGTTGCACTGTCTTATTGTCTTTAAAAAAAAGTACAGCAGTGTTCTGGTGGCTTTCTGTACCGACGGAAAGTCTGTGACAAAAATTACGGTGAACGTGGTATCTCTTTTCCCTTCTCTTAAGAAAGCAGCGTCCGATGCGTGTTCTCTTTATATGTTCGAAGTTCAGCAGAGGTCGGGGACAAGTTTGTCGCTGGGTAACAAATGTCAATTAATCAGTATATCCGTTAATCAATCAACGAATCAAATACTGTTGTTCAGAGCTCATTGAACTGGTGAGGCACTTTATGCAGTACTGCGTGGAGTAACAAACACTGTGGCAAAGTAACTAGCTGCAGAAAAGTAAACGAAAACCAAGACTAGCATTAGCTTAGAACTTTTTGTATGGGAGACCGATTGGGAGACCCGATTTGGAAGCAGCGTCAGCGGCGGCGATTTAGGCAATGGCACCTCGACTGCGAATCATAGAGGACGCTACCACTTTTGTGCTTTATGTACAAAGAACTGGGGGTCCCGTTGCATTCTTCTCTAGGAGGTCCTGATGAAAAGCGTCCCTCGTCTCAGAAGCTTATCGCTGCTTAGGCATGCTGTCTGCCTTTAAGCTCGTGTTTCAGATCTTCTTTTCTCTTTTGTAGCTGCGAATGTCATATCTGCGGATGCGAAAGAGTTACCTGGTTCTCAAAGCGTTCCCCAACAGGTGAACAAATGTCATTTGAAAGATATCGAGCCCATAAATGTCACTCGTATTGCACAGTGGGGTTATCTTTTCTTTATCTGATGTACGGAGAACAGGCTAAAATAAAGAGATGCATTGCGAAGATATGGTGTCGGGAGCCCCTTCGAGAAAGGCCGTGTCTACTTGAATTTCACGTCACCTCGCAGCTTTACGGGCAAAAAGAAACAGCAATACAGATCTGTAGTCGTCGAGTTCAAGGCCTCGACAATTTCTGTCGCTTGCCACTGAGTGACCTCTCACTCTTCAGAACAGGCCCTGTACTTAGCTCTTACTTAAACATCGGGTGTCCTGTAACTACACCAACACCCCAATGTCCTACGTTTCAAGCCTTTCGCCACCATCCTACGTAAAAATAAAGAAGCATCAGAGTTACCACAAGTGCACGACCGTAACGACATCGTAAACACTGCCCGCTCGCATTGACCGTTCTTTCGACGGCCTTGCCCGACAAGTACTACTATTTCACAGGCTGGGAAGAGCGGAGGATGAAATAGGTGGAGGAGGGGGCGGGGGGGGGGGGTGGTGAGGAAAGAGGGAGGGGTGCTACCAGGCAACAGGTGCTCGCCGCTTGACAGCGTGAAATACAGGATATATATATATATATATATATGTGCTTGTGTGCCAGTCAACGGGCGCTCGCCATTCTGGGAAGCGTCGACCCGTCCGCAGATTTCTGCGAAGGTCAGTTGTCGAAACGAAAAAAGGGGGGTGGCGCGGGGGGACGCAGCAAGCAGTGCCTCTAGAAGGGGGGCGGGGTCGCTCGAGCTTAGGTTGCATTTTCCCACGCTTGGCTGAACCTTCTTCGTCCCCTTCGAGCACGTTTGTTTCTTCATGTCACGCTGGCTTCGGTCCCCTACTGCACTCTCACGACCATTAACTGCTGACGGACGGCATCGGGCGTCTTTCGCGTTCGACCTCTCTGTTTTTTCGCCTCGTCATCAAGTTTTCTTTATTTCTTTGCTTTCTCTCTCTTTCTTCCCCTTTTGTCCAATTAGTGCTATTATAATTCGCGTGCGTCCCAATTGTTGCTCTTCACGCCTGAGCAGGCTCATCGCCTTTGCAGATACGCCATCAATCTCGAGATGAAGCCAAGCGAAGGAAAACGGCGTCCCGAATGCTTTTATGTTCTGTGTCCGTCGTTATCACGAGTGCTCCCCGCTGATTTTGCTCGGAAGTGCATGCGTTCGATACGATCTTACTCACAGATACAGTGTGTAGCAGGACGAGAAAGTAAATAAGAGTCAGTGCTCCGATTTTGCTTTTCCTTTTTAAAGACGATGTCTTTCTCGGCGAATTAACCCCGCTTTTCCGTATCGTGGATGTTTCTAGTGTCTTTTGTAGGCCGATCCCGGAGATTGTGCAGTCTAATATGGGCGCCGATCTCCAAGATATATCTGCAGTACAGATAGTACCAGTGGTACTATGGTATAGGTATCAGCGGTGACTGTGGTAAGGTGAGCGTTCTCGCATTCTTTTTTCGGGGCAGCTAGCGTTTTGAGACGGTGTCGTTCGAGATGCTGCGCCTCTGGTCGAAGACGTAGACGCCATCGTTTGAAAGGTTGCGGGCCTCCCAGAATAGCTTGCATGGTGAAGACAATCTTTTATCGACGTCAACTAAAGATTGAATCACCTTACAGCGTTTTTTTTTCCCTTCCGGGACGAAGGTTTGCGTGGTTTTCTCGCTCACGTCCGTGTGTGTGTAAACTCACGAAAGTGAGTTGACACAAATTTTTCATTTGAGAAACTTTTGTTTTTATTTTTTCTCTCCCGAGCACTTTTTTCTTCCAAGCACTTGCCAATTCGTAGAAATATCGCGCGTAGCGAACTCGCATTCTGACGTCTGTCCTACATACTTGAGTAGATAACACAACGCACGCTCATCCAACGATATAACATGACATGTTCATAACGGGCTAGCCAATTCATGTCTTCGCAAAAAAAGGAAAAAAAAGAAAGTAACGACAATGATTAGCACTCATTCAAACCCCGTGGCTATCGCGTCGTTTTTATTTGGCAACTGCATTACTAACTCTATATGGATGTTGCAACCAGAAGTATACAACCATATGCATGTGTGTTGATCAATTTATTTGTTTATGGGGTACACGAGCGTATTTGAATTTCGCGCCCGTTTTTATTTGGCAACTGCATTACTGACTCTATATGCATGTTGCAACCAGAAGTATGCAACCATATGCATGTGTGTTGATCAATTTATTTGTTTATGGGGTACACGAGCGTATTTGAATTTCGCGCCCGTCGAACACTACGGCGTCTCGCATAATGAACTGCGCAGTTTACCTCAGTTGAAATCGATATTTCATTTTTTTTTGTTATCAAGAGGGGCCCTTTGATGAGAGTTCTGTAAAGAAACAAATTTCCAGCACTTTAGCAACCATGAAGGCATCACATACGCCCTTACGTTGAGTGAGACTGCGAGGAAGGACTCATTTTTATTATAATTTTTAAAGCATTAGAGGCGGCCAAGTTGACAGCCGATATAGTTAAATCAATTCTCGCGTTCGTTTCACACGCAAAGACCACGATTGGACTATGAAGCACGACGTAGCGGCAGGCCTCGGAGTGCATTTTACCCACCGCTATAGCTGGCCTCCAACAATGCTCAGTCGGTGCAAACCAGTTCCCAAGACAACGGTATATACTTATCTCAAACCGTTTGCTGGTGAACTGCTCTGCGTCACAGTACTGTTGAAGTACTAAGCTTTTATCCAGGCGGTCGTTAGTTCTGCGGTTCGGTTGTTGATGCCGAGTTTCACAGCGCGGAAAGAAGGGTGTTATAGAGGAATAAAAAAGAAGTATGCCTGCAATGCATATGTGCTTTTGGCCCCCTCTAATGCGAGTGTTTTACGCATCTATCAAGCATGACAGTGTTCAAACGTCATTGCTCGGATCAATGAGTGTTTACGATGTTTGGGATGGCGCACCTTGCTGTGACTTCTTGTATTGTTTTCCTCGAATCAAGCGAAAGTGTTCAAGCCCTGCTACAAGTGACACTAAAGAGTAGCCACAAAATACGCAGAGATAATTGGCGTGCCCAAAACAGCTCAAATGACGACTATTTGTTGTGACGTGTAACGCCTTTTATTTGTTTGTTTTTTCGTCCGAGTGCGCGCTTCGCCAGGAGCGTTCGCGTCATTTCGCAACGCGCGCAACCAGAGTGCCTCTTTGTTCCGATTACGCAACACACGCGGGCACCTACCTCCTCACCCGTGCAGACAGCAAGGCAGCAGTAATGCACGTTTTACGTCTTGCAGGCACCCCGAAGTTATACGTGCCCGCTGTTGTTATCTTTGTGACACCCCTGTGTACAGCGTTGGCGTAAGGTCGCGACGCCTCTCCGAGAACGCAGCCTACGCGTGTATGTTTGTTTCGCGTCGGTATAGGGCGGTCGTGAAACCGCCAAAGCCTCTCAAGGCGCACGTACATTACTGTCGGTGCCCTCGTTTGCATATACGCCGGTTTTACGGCCCTAAAACAAGATACTCGTGCAGGTCTTCGTTGGCAGTCGTCGGCTCTCGTGGGGCCAACTTTCGCAGTCACGTGCCTGTGCAGCACTGTTTGCGCAGCCGCCCTCGCTGACACGTGAACCACGCGCCAGCCGGATCGAAGCAGCTGCAGCGGTGACGTACGAAGTTTGGCGGGCGCGAACGCCGGATGCGCTTTTGCGACGCCTCCTATGTGTGTAGCTGTCCCTGAGAAGCAGGTGTCTTCGACGTACCGTACCGAGAAATCGGGCCCGCTGGTTGCCTTCAGGATGGCGGCAGGGCAAAAACAAGCGCCCACTGGCAGTTGCAGATCACGCCTGTAAAAATGCCTTCTTGTTATGACAGCCCCGCGATGGCTTTTGCTCTAGACTTCTCTCGAAGTCGTTACTTGCGCGTGGCAGATCCGACCGGAAAGAAAGAACACTCCTCCCACAAGGCATACAAGTTAGCTTGTTAATTTTCGCTCTGCAGTTGCCCGAAATGCTCAAATGAACGACTTTTGTATAATCTAACTCCGAGTAATTTCGCCATGGCGAATATATATTATATACATTTTCTTGCTTGTGAACCCCTATCCCCCCTGATATCTACACAAATAAGGATACATCTGCATTAAAAAAATTGGATTATGAATTTTATTTATTGTGAATTCGATTATGAGTTTTATCATATATGCTATACGCCAGGCAATATTTGAGACCCCCCCCATTTTGCCGCTTACTTAGATAAAGCAATATTCAAAACCCTGTCTAGAGCCCTCCACAATACGGTGTGTCTCGTAGCCCAGATACTGTTTCGACCGTCGGCTAGTCAAATCACTCAGAGCTTGCGCCGTTGGGCCAGCGTCGACATCCCTAAGGCGTGGCTTCGCATCCTGATAGGCTGGACCCTTGCTTTGTGGTTCCGATATTACGAGTTTACATCCTAGTATACCAGGTGTGTGCTCGCCACCAGCGTCTTCGCGACTCTCGTGTCCTTGCGCAACCGCGGCGTGCGTCCTCGCGATTGACGTGCAGCGCGCCCAGCGCGTACGCCAGATGTCTCAACTACGTGAGGGTCGCGAATGCACGCCCCGCAGCTATCCTTGGCGTCGTCGTTATATCGCCGCGGAATCAATAAACATCCAAGGACCACAGCAGCAGTGGTGGTGCCTCTTATTCTTATAAGTCGCGGTTGCTCAATGACGGCGAAGCCGTGGTATAGCATGCACGGTGGCAGCAGCTGCAGCACTACACGCAGGTTGTGTGTAGTATACGTCGAGGCGACCACGCGGACTCGAAGCGATCGCGAAGATTTTTCACGGCCACCGCGATGGACAGCTGTTGGAGGGCAGTTGTGGGCATTGCGTGAGCGCCGGCGTTCTCCTTCCCCGCCTTCTCACTTGGGCCGCGCGCGCCCACCCTCGAAATGCTTTATCGTCCCGCGCCTGCTCGCTCGCCCTCTCTCTGCCACTGCCCTCCTCTTGGACGTTGGGCCATTGGGCAGACCAGCCGGACGGCTGGCCGACCGGCCGGCCACGGGCATCTGCGGTCTCGAGCACCTTGTCTGTAGCTTGCTGGCTCACTCCAGACGTGGCGGGTGACCCCAAAAGGGCGCCGACGATAGCGTCGGCAGCCGCTGCGCGTGCAGCCTCTCGCTCTGTTTACGTTGCGCACGCAACGGCTCGCCCCTTCTTCCTCCACTTCGCGGCCGTCGAGGTACGGCCTGCAGCCTGTTTTCCACTCTCTGCTCTCCACGCGGTTTGAACTGGTTTTGCATGCACGCAACTGGCTCGTATAGAGTTTGCATACCCGCAACGCGCTCCTTGGTCGAGACTGTGGCGGAGAAAGGGACAACTCGGGCGCCGGAAGGACGGATTGGGTTGATCGGCGGCGGTGTTGCCTTCTTTTCTGTCTTGCTTTTTTCGATTAGATTCCTGGTCTGGAGGCCGCTTCTCGAAAAATTATTTTGCCGCAGCACTATAAAAGACTTGATATATGCACTTCCGAACACGGTATTTGGTGTGTATTCAGGATGATCAGCCGTGGGGTAAACTGCTGTCTCAGGAAAGAAAGATGGAAAGAAAGAAATATAGGTCCAGAAACTTGAAATTTCATCACTTGACCTATCCAACAACGATTTCATTCATTTAACAACGCACCTAATGCGGGCAACTGAATGTAGTATGGTGACTAAAAAGCACCGAACAAGTGCACTGACGGCTCAATGCGAATCATCCTGTTTTGTTCACTCGCTCTCACAAGTTCGTATTCCTGCTTAAATAGGAAATTTACAAAATCGCTTATTCGGAGGAGCGTAAGTTAGGACATTACAAGTATACGCTCGTAGCCGAACGAAAACCAATCCTCACTGTGCGACGAAAAATTGCGTTTCGCAACCGAGAATCCGGAAACACTTTGTCTAGGCGTGATTTAATCGAGAGCTGGTATAAGTGAAGTACTCGTTCCTTCGCGAGATACCTTGTCATAGAAAAAGGGGAAAAAGCATATATAGTTCAAGGAGACTAGGAATGGCTGTGCAGCACAGCTTATGTGAGTAGCTTTACGTCCGATGCACATAAATGCCGTGCGTCATCATTGGGTTTCAATTATAGTGGAAGAGGCCCTTTTACGCAATCCAAAAAGTCGAACGAGTGACCGATTTTGATTCGCGTCGCAAAATTTTTGCTGTGCGCTTCCAAAAAAATGCATGAAGAAAATGGAGGCGATTTCAGTTCATCCTAACTTGTAGTCTTCGCAGCCATGTCTGTCCTCGAACCACCGTCTTCCATTTTCTCATAACTTAACAGACCTTCATTTTTCTCCATGGCGAAATGCGGGGAAATCATACACTCAGCGAGGAAGCTCTGGATCGGTATTCACGAAAACGTTCTTGTACGCTAAAACTCTTCGTAACAGCTGGTGCGAGCTGATCTTGACGTTTGACGTATCCAAAGTGAAGGTGGCCAGGCAATGGAAAACAGCTATTCCAAAGGAAAATCTTTGTGAATACGGCCGTGGAATCTTCCTTCCAGAGAAGATATCTCGAATCTTCTTTCTCCATGTGCTCGAAGCTGAATGGAGCCGCACGCTTGACGTCGAGGCCTTGACATCGGCCCTCGAAATTCCTCTGAAGTTTGGCCTGCTCGCGCAAGCCCTTATCGCGGCTCTCGCCGCGTCAGTTGCAAGTGCTGCATGCACTTCATAACACCAAGAGCAGCGGACCCAGATGGCGTCCGAAATGGAGGGCAAAGGTCAAGAACTCCGGTTAGCGGCTCTGGCTGGCCAAACAAGCTCATAAGCACGTCAGCACGCATGCATGTGATGTCGCAAGGGGCAGCACCATGGTCGTGCACTGCTGGGTGAACACGCATCCTCCGTGATTCATGCCTTGTAAAAGTACGCTCTTTGATGCTATCTCAAGCTTCGCAAAGAAATCTTCAAACAAACTTTTGAAGATACAAATCTAATACAACCACCTCACATGTACCTATTTATATAATAAATAGCGTCTGGTACTTAACAAGCACTCGAGCAGTGTATGCGACACTGTAACATCGCGATGAGTGCTGCATAAAGGGATACGCAGTGGCTGCATGGTATTGGCAATGTCGCTGGTAACCGCTCTACGATTATTAATTTTATTAATCACGGAAACACATGCAAACACCACAAAGAAAGATTGGAAAGCGGGCCAGCATGCAATTGTCTCCTAAAAGAGACACCACGCCCACCTACTTGAATAGGAGAAAGAAATAAAAGAGAACGAGAAGAAAGACACAAGAAGCAAAAATGGGAGAGGAATGCACACCACAACACATCATACAGTCACAAACAGAGTACGAGCATTACAGGCGACAGTCTCGTCTCGTGGTTGACAGAAATTCTAGCACAGCCTTGTGAGCCGCATATCGGTTTGAAACGCAACCTTTCGGAAACAAGTTACCGTTAATTGCAGTTCGAGCAAGATTATGTTCTTGGAACTTGCTCCTGCAGCACACAGCTACAGCCCTGGAAAGTTGGACATTTTTAACAGCAAGTAGTCAATCGTCTCGCTGTAGTGTCCACAAGCTAGGCATGAAGGGCTCTGCGCACGTCCTTGTCGGTGAAGGCGATGGGTTGCTTTGCACTCCAGGTGCGTAAGTTGAGTGGTAGAGACCTACTGCGGCGAGTTTAACTATGGCAAGGGATTGGTGCAGGGTACGACCCCCTGGCTACACGTTCACGCGGGTTGTGAACGCTGTATGTGGAGCCCTTGATGGCAGTCTAGCGTGGTCGAATTCGCATTAGCTATCATTTTGTGAAGTCAACATTGCGCCGGGGCATTACGCTTCCTGAGATACCGACGTGTGACGGTATCGACTGAACCACCATCTCTTCGAGAAGCTAACGTACGCAGACTTCGTGCTATGTATAAACTATAAACAACGCCCTGAGGAAGCTCGTCCCACAAGCCAGAGGAAAACACTCTGCAGCTAGCTCTGAATGTGTTCAAAAATACGCAGCTGCAGGGTGTCACGAGGCTGTAAACATAGTGTACCGGGAATGGCAATGGAGGTCCTCAGACATAACACCTCAGCGCATCGTATACTTAGCTATATTTTAGTGCTGCAATGAAAGTTGGGAAGAAATAGAATTTGCCACTTTACAATATTGAGGACGTCTAGTTCTTATGACCTAGCAGCAACAAAAGCAAATGATAATGTAAGGTAAGAATAAACGTCACAAGTTCAGAAATAAAGAACGAAGAAAATCGTTTCAGCCTCTGCAACACTTCAATGAAAGTAGTGAAATATCGAAGACACTTTAGACGTGAGGCACTGCTTTACACACATTACCGATTCTTACATGTATTCATTGTGGGCTTGTTGATGAAAACGCTGCCCGAGGCAAATATGATTATTGTTCTTCCCTCAATAAGCGAACGCAAGGTCACTAAATTATCCCCATTTGTTTTTTGCTATATTTCTTATAATAAGAAATTGTGTTTTCTCCCGCTCCAACAAAGATTGCTGTTTTTACCTGTTTAATCGTTGTTCGTATCGTCGTCGTTGTTACCTTTCTGTGTCGTTGTCCTCGTCGTTGCTTTGGTCTCGTCGTCACTAATGTCAAATGGATGCGGCTCGCAAGACATCAATGTGTTCCGGACGCGCAGCTGATACTGAGGTTTAAGGGTTTAGTGCCTAATAGCATCGGCTTTGTCGTATTCTTGGCGCGCTCGCGAAGTCAGGTGTTACGGCGAACGCATGAACACCGGGCCTCCGAAGGTCACCTTCCTTCCTAATGCGTTCAAAGTGTTTACGCCGGGCGCCTTCAGCCACCGTTCCCGGAGGCAGCATCTGCGCGCATCTCGGCCATGACAGAAAGATGTGGCCAGTTGGGCAGATGTTTTCGCTCTATGCAGATCTCCGTGCTCACGAGCGCAAATCGGGAAACTAGAACATTTCGCTCCTTGTAGCAATGCTGATTTTCCCACTTCAGCGCATCATGTCCCGCACATCCATTCGTACACCGTGACAGACAGACGCACGTACGCACACACACGCACACACGCACATAATAAGGTGTGTTAATTCTTGGCTCACGCCAACTCACACTTAGCTCAGTGTTTTTAACGATTCGTACACGCCGCCTCAAGGCGATGTCTTTCAGCTTTCAAAACCTTCTTCGGGGCAGCAAGCATCTGCGCGCGTGTGGCCGTTGGGGCAAGAAAAAATAAATAATTGAGCAGATGTTTTCGAAGTATGCAGATCTCTATGCTCACGACGTGCTGCGAAAGATGAACATCGCTCTTTCTCTCTCTTTCTCAGTGTAGACAGCAAACACTCCCACACACATTTCCAGGTTGTCTCTTGCGCGCGTGGCCTCCGTTTAGCGCTATCTCCCTCGTGTGTCTGCAGGCTTCGCACTCGTTAGAAACACGTGGCGTAGATGCAAACCCAGCTGCTGCTTGTGCAGTTCGCGTGACCGTTTATGAGCCTCGTGCCGGGCCTGCCTGCCCTTTTCATCTCTTCCCCTCTTTCTCTAGCCTACACACGCTTCCGCTTCCTCTTTTCCGGCTTTATCTTGCTGCGGTTCCCTCCCTAATTATTCCTTCTTTGCGCGTGCCCGCTGTTAATTGCCAATGAATGCGCAATCAGGACGCTAATGAATCATGTCGACAGATCGATCTGGAATTAGTTGTTGCCGCTTCTTTTAGTACGTGCGGCGGATTAAGAGGAGGAACTGCGACCAAGTCACGTCGTCCACTCCCGGTTTCAGCAATCTCTCATCGTTCGCGGCACCGTCGGTCGGTTATCTGGCCCCGAGATCGCGGCGTTCTCCGGGTTTGAAGCGTTCGTGAACCTGGTGGGAACCTTCTCGTATCATTCACCACCCTCATCTTTGGCTCGGCATGTCCTCGTTTCGCATGACGCTGCAACTGTTCCGAACACGGACGCGAAGACGGAGCTCAACGGAAACGAGAAAGCTCGGGAATAATAATTAAAAAAAAGCGAAATGTGGAGGGGACCGCTGAACGGAAAGATGCAGGCGCAGCTGCTGATTTAATTACGCGATACATTATTAGATATCAGACTCTCACCTGAATCCCGCCTCGTGTCCCCGTCCCCACAAGTTATCTGGTCACGACGCTATAAGTGGAAGATGAATCGAGCTGTTCAGGCAGTGGATGTAGCCTAACCTGCGCCGACTTTTGACGTTAGGCGTTATGGGAATAAGGGCTGCTTCTCAGGTTGTTTAGTTTATGCCTTTGACTCGCTACGCCCCACTTCTGAAGAGGCAGCGTGATGTGCTTTTCAGCTGTTTGACAGACTGTGGGAACGGCGAAGAGGCGTGCGTAAGGCCCGCCAGTTAGCGTAAGTGTTTCTTTCCCTATAGCGTTGAACGACGTATTGCGGAGACGATCATGCTGAACTTGAAGCGCACGAGTGTTTCGCTTTCAAGGTCAATGACTGATCATCCCAAGAGATCGCCTTGGAGGCATCGTTCATTCACTCCCTCACAACAACCTATGGCCGCCGCTTATGTAAAAGTAAAAAGCAGGGCGTTATGAAATAGCTCTTCACTTAAGGCTTGTATTTCGTACGTAATTTCAGATAAATGCATCCCCGGAGAATGGTTATACTTAAAGTAGCACCCGGACTAGACCTCTGAACCGCCGCCGAATGAACTGGCATGAGTGAACGAGCTGTAATGGACCGCTTCGTTTGGAGTTCTAGTCTTTCTAATGGTTAGGGGCTTCAACTGTGAGATGGAAAATAAACATTGTTGATAATGGTTTATGCATTCGCGAGAAGCTGGAAATAAGTCTACCATGCGAGCTCCACCAAACATAGAATGGGCTAAAATTTGTCGAACATATACGTGCGCGCAAAAGCGTGACACACAGCTTCCTTTTTCGTTACCATGCTGATCGTTGCAAGCATATCTGAAACTGTCGGCTTCTATCAGTACTAAAGAGAAGCCGTGTGTTTTACCATGAAGAAGTGACAACTTTTGATACGCGTTGGGCAGTGACACAAATTTACTAGGTCTAACAACATGTAAATTCATGATTCTTTCTTATTTTGAGATTGTTCCTCAGTGTTTATGACTTTTAATAAAGAATTACAAGAAGTAAAAGAATATTTCGCGAAGTCAAAGTGTTTAATGACCTGCCAATTCACATCAAAACTGCGACAAACCTTTAACTAGCGTGTAAAAAATACTTCTTTAGTTGCACAAGATGACATGCGCTAGATTCTGCCGTTCTTTTTTTCCTTTCTTTTCTTTTCCCTTTGCTCTTGTATATTTTCAGAAAAATTTTATGTGAATGTTTCTATTGGTCCTACTATCTGCCACTATACTATACGTGTATTCTGTCAAATATTTGTGAATCATCATTAGTTAAGCGATCACGGGAAAAATGAGAGGAAAGTGCCAGTCCTACTTTACATGGTCATGGAGGCGGTGCAAACGGCTCTGTGGGTTTTTTTTTTTTTTTTGGAGGGGGGGGGGGGGGGGGGGCTTTTTCTTGTCCTTTTTTCGTTACTGAACGTTTTAGTGCTGCTTTGTGCATACACATTTCACCGTATCCGTGCTAGTTTGAATACCATACAACCAATTTCCTGCTTTATTTTCACGAGCTTATTCAACACTGATTGGAACTGCTGACCGTGCTGCATGTAACAGCCGGGACTTTGAAGAGAACATAGGTCAATTGTTGTGCCGCTGTCCATACAGATGCGACAATCATCGGTGCAGAAGGCGGTAAAGGGGTTTGTGTGTTGTTTTCTTCTTTTTTCCTTATTATTATTATTTTTTTTGAAACTGCTGGCGTATGTGAGAGCCTTTAACTGCGTGGTGCTGATCGCTCACGCTCACACATTCTGATTTTTATATTCTCATTTCCCCTTTCCCCAACGTAGAGTAACCAACCGGGCGTTTTTCTGGTTAACATCGCTGCCTTCACTCTTTCTTTTTCTCTCCTCTATGTCCCTCTTTTCTGCGTGCATTTCCACTTCGTCGTTTTCCCTTTAAACCACAACCAAAACACCGCTTTGCGAAAGGGGTATGTTTTCATGGCTCCAACATGCATCGCACTTAGTATCTGCTATTCTACTTAATCGCAGAGGATCGTCCGCTGTCCCTGGAGCAGCCAGTGCGGCTCCACGGAGTGCACTCCAAGTTGCACTCCACGAAACACGGCCACCACGGCGGCGTAGCTGGAGGGGGCGACAGTGGCGCCACCGTTGTCACTGCCGTGGTGTCCATCTGCGTGCTGGCTGGACTTCTGTTCTCCGTGGTGCTCAGTAGGTGGAGGACCAACGGCGTGACGGATTCGCCCGCTCCCCGAAGGGTGAGAGCGATGATCGATTCACTGCGAAAATGAAAAGCGGTCAAAAGGGGAGGAAAACATAGACGTTGTGTCTGTCCCAAGATAAATGCTTTCTTTCTTTTTTTTTCCTTGTATTACGTTACTTACACGCAACAATAGCGGGATCTCCTACTACACTATTAATTTATTCTTACTTATATTCCATACATAAATCGATAACGCTTAAAAATATTGCAATTTATATTCCACATAAAATCATAATATATATTAAAACGGTATTTTAGATATTGCAATTCCTTACTGCTTAAATGTAGATATAACATTAAATATGTGAAACTGTGTTCCAGTAAGGTCACTTTTATCCGAAACAGTGCTTAGCGTACCTGCACCTTTTTAGTAGAGCACAGTTCCACATATTTACTGTTGTGCGTATTGAAAACCTGAAAAAATGCATGAAATGCCGTTCCATTTAGGTAAGTGGAGAATATTTGCACACATTTCGTGCTTTCCAGATGGAACCAAAGTGGAACGCGATTAAGAGTCTCACCTAACTGGGCAGCATGAATAATAAAAAGTAAAAAAAAATGCGGTTTTAGATAATATTCGAACAGGACACGCCTAGATGCATGCCAGTTAACACTAGCCGGAGCTTGTCTCCCAGTGAAAAAGAAGGTTAACTATCCTTCAGAGGCTACCGACATATTTAATGGTAGATGGCGGATAGTACGTGCTTTCTCTTGCTTGCTTGGTTGTTTGTTTGCGTCTTTCTGTGTTTGTTTACGGCGTTCCCAAGGTGAATTTGAATTTAGCCCAAAGTAATACTTTGGCTTGCCTCACGGGGTTCTATGTCTTCTTTATCGCGAAACGAGTGCACGAAGCGAGGCTGCAACCGTGCAAATCACCGTGAATACGTCAAAAACGCGTCAACCTTTACGATCGCGCTTTTTTCAGATTAAAAAAATTAAAGAAAACGTTGTGTCAGTACACAAACATAGCAGCGGGCTCATTCGTTTCTGTCTGCTTTCCACATTGCTGTTCAAAATGCCAATGATTAATTCAATAGAAAACTTTGTAATTGAAGTTTGCCCTAAGATTTATGAAACTGCGGAATAAAAAAGGCCTACCTTAACCTCGCAGTCGGAGATAAGCGATCCTTTAACACCACTGGGGGAGGTGCGGGGGGAGGGGCTGTGCCTGTGTCGTTCTGCTGCTGAACACGAGGCTCCGGGTTCGAATCCCGACCGCAACGACCGCGTTGTGGTCGAGGTGGAATGCAAAAGTGCGCTCGTCTATACCGTGCTGTGGGTCCGCGCTGAACAATGTCGCGTGGTTCCAAACTATTCCTGTAGCGCACCCAGTATGACATATGTCATGATCTGTTACCTGCGTCGCGACACACCCCTTCATTCATTTTTTTGTGTTTGATTTATTTGTTGTACTCTATTTGTTTACTTATTTGATGATATTGGAAATCTGGACAGCTTTCGTCCCAGCTTATTCTATAACGTTTAATTTTCAATTGAACAGACAGAAATGGCACGAGAAAATGAGGAAATACAGTCGCATACATGTACGCGCATTCATATATTGACGAGCACTTAGTGGTGACACGCGTGAATCCACGAGCAGTGTAAGGGTCCCAACAAGAAACTTCTTAAAATGTGCCGCACATGCGCCTAGAAAAAGTAAAATTAATGTAATTGTAGAATACTATAGAATATAAAAACAAGTAACAATCAGAAATGTCAGGAAGTTCTCAGACACTTGCGCAACGAATACAGAAATAGTTAACATCCGTTTAACCTAAATCTTTTCTTTTTGTTTTTCTTTCTTACTCCCTTTCTATTTGTTTCCATTCACTACAAATTAAGGAGGCAGATGTAATAGCTGCATAACCGGAGCCTGAGGCGCCCTCGGCGCCCACATCAGTGAGTCACGCAACACAGAGGCCATATTACATAATAGGACACTGTTGGCTGAAAAAAAATACCATGAGCCATTCTACTTTGTGAAGGTAGATGACCAGCGAAGCTGTTTAGCACACGACACTGAGGTGACACAGAATTTCGAACGAAGGCACAAGCATATTTATTGTCCTTATCGGTGGTCACCGTGACGATAGCTACGCACACCCATTCGCGTATCACCCGTGTTATTAAATGCACCCGTCACGTAAGACAATGAATGGCTCATACCCCTTTAAGCAACGGCCCATACGCTCGTAAGAGCCGCCTCCCTATTACAACGACCGAAGAGAAGTGAAATTCTACGCTGGAAGGATGAGCGGCAACGGAGCCAGCTGCGAAAGAAGACGACGACGCTCGAGCCATTGCTGATGATGATAGTTTCTGCACACAGACGCCATGAAACCCCGGATCTTAGCCATATAAAGCTTCGCTGTAAAATACGAGTACTCGTGGAGCGTTTAACGAGATATTAATTTTCCTTATATGACATTCAAGATCATATCTTAAAATATAAATTATTTTACTTTTAATTATTTCTTAACTATGAATTATTATAATTATCCCCTTCACTCTCAATGCCGACTGGTGACGTTCCAGAAAGAGTTAACGTTCTGCACCCGCAACGACCTCCTCTTCCGCTTCAAATCATGCGTAGGGCCACCATGCATGCAGACAGGCCCAACAACCGATAATCGAGCGGGCGTGTGAAACGCGCGGCCTCTGTACCCGCGGGCCTGCTTCCGACAAGGCACGTCACACGCGCATCCCGAGCGAACTTCGATCTCGGACTCCCGCGCTCTCTAAGGCAAACAGATGAGGGCGGAGATAAAGGCGCCCTCCGGGGCATCTTCGAGACCGGCCGAACAACACAGTCTGTGTAGCGAGGGCGCCTCCTCTCTGGGTCATCGCTGGGTCGAGCGAGCTTTGGGAATATCAAACGCACGCCTCTTGTCACGCACGGCCGGTTTCTTTCCGCTGTCACGCGTACTCTCACAGGCCACTTCTATACCGTCGCTCTCGGTATGCGATTGAAAGAAGCGGAGGCACTCGGGGTATGGAAAGAAATGCATTCCTTGAAAGAAGAAGTGAAGCGAACGTCGAGGCCCATTACTGTGCACGTCTTCATAATCTATGTCGTCTATATACCAACTGGCAGGAGCTTCTTTTAGGGGAAAGGCGTGTGAGCTTTCATTTGTCTACCTTCGTTCGAATCTTAAATTACTTTTTTTTCTTGAAGGTTACCTATTTCCGCAGAATTGGTCTGGCATAATCAGTGTCTTCATGCTTCGAGTTACCAGTTATATCTGCCTCGATCTGCGATTGGCTAATTTCCTGTTAGTTCGGCCGGTGTATACACAGCGACTGCCTCGAAAAAGCGTTGGTGCGCGGTGTTCGATACCCAGCCCAGAACAAGTTTTTCCTCCTCTGTGATAGATTATTTCTGCTCGTGTGGGATTCTGTGCATTCGAAAGGAAAATGTGTCTCGATTTCTTTGTGTTACACATAAATTTTCCCAATTATCGGTATTGGTTAGGGCGTTACCAGTTTTCTTCACACGTTCCTATTTTTCTAGTAGCTATAACAGTGCTAGAATAGTTTTTTTATTTCCTAAGGCGTAGCCTACAGGGAAGCTTGTAGCAAAAATGCGAAACAAAGTTCTTTAATACACTGAATCTTTCAACATTGATATGTTAATTATACGGCAAACACAGCGGTCGTTGTACGGGTGATTCGAAAACCACCTCCGTCAGGACGCCCGGCGGCGCGGGCATGCCATCTGGCCAGCCCGGTCGCAGTGCTCGCCGAGCAACTTATGCATATTGAAGGACACGTGATGAATGGTCAGCACGGGAAAATGAGCCGCAGCAAATAAAACGCTCGTGAGGACGCAACGGCGACCTATTGTGCATGCTTTCTGAGCGAGATGGAGAACACGCTCGGCGTCCTCTAGCTGCGCGCCTGGTGGCGGGGATAACGAGTGTTCTGCCCTCCGCCGTATATGGCAAAGCCGATTCATCGGCCAATAAGCCGAGACAAGCTTTGCCTAATGAGGCCTGTACAGCTCTCGCGTGCGACTCGGTGTACTCGCTTCAGGAATGGTCCGCTCGGCGGCGCTGTGCGCATTCGGAAGCGCCCCCCGTCCGGTCAGATACATATTCCTATAGAAGTCGTTTCCTCCGTTTCCTCCCCCCCTTCCCTAAGCCTAATGAGATGCTTGATGAATGTCGCTCGTTTGCGAGCGCTGTTTCACTGTCGTACATGTTTACAACTGCGGGTCTTTCAGCCCCCTCAGGTACGTACATGTACATGTACTAGTTCAATTTTCGCATTGAAAGAAGTGGGAAACGCTTTGTCACGGAACGCTCCTATAAAAGCCGAGGTGAAGCTGCGTTGAGGTATATTATAATGACTGCGTCCGGTGCGAAAAGTCTGAGTACAAAATAATGTATAGCTAATGAGAAGGAGAAGGCAGTTTAGAATTGTCTGTGCGCTCGGGCTGCGAACGCGTGATTTATGAAGGAAAAGCTTGCGCGTTCACGAAGACGTTTTGTGAACGGAGGTCGATCGCTAACGGGCCAATTTCGCCAGCGGAAATGTTGCCGTCGTTGGGAATAGCTCGTGAGGCGGGTCCCTGGACAAATAATGTGCGACGTGAAAGTGACAGAGGTCCTAAAACAATCACTTTTGAGTGCTTTCCGCAAATGGGTTTCTTGTCAGTAAGCTGTGTGTCGTTTCGGTGACTAACGTCATTAGTGGCCTCGCAGACACTATGTCTCTGCGTGTGCTTTGATTAAGTAAAAGGGTCGGGAGCAGGAGCGCTATTCTTTTTTTACGAACGCTTCAAAAGGATTCTCGGTCGTATCATCGTTAAGCGACGTTGAGCTTATGGATGTCCGACCTGAATGCCTCAGCGTCTATAATTATTCAATACAGAAAAAAAGGAAATTCCCACCAGAGCCTATCTCGCGACGAATGTCAACGTGAATGCAATTCGCACTGAAGCAATGCAGCGACACACACGTATGGCCAAAGTCTTCGCTAATGTGTCTCCGACTTCTTCACATTTTCTATTAACGACATCTTCCTTACTTCTCTCTAGCTAAACGCTCCTCACTCAATGCCCGCTCTGGTCCCATTCTGTTCACTTCACCTCTCTCTCCTCACTCGGCTTCTTTGGATGCCGTCTTCTTCATTCTTGCCACTTGTTCCGCTTGTCTATCCGGGCAATTAGCCAGTGGCCCATACCATACCACATTGACCAAGAATGTTACACATAGCTATTGGTGACCACACGCCCAGTTTCCCTCATTCCAATGTCCAAGTTGTCTATTCCCCTCCCAAGCTGCCCATTCGAGCACGTATACCTGCAGCGACATACCTACCCAGTAGCAAATACTCAGGGGCTCTAGTTGGCGTGAATGAGGTTAATACGGACGGACATGACGAACAGTGCGGCAAGTTCCCGAGAATGCTGGTCGCATAAATGTCCTCTCGAAACTTGTAAGTTTTACACGTGATCAGCTGACTGCCGAGAAATGAAACGGTAGACCTCTTTTTCCTCGCCCTTAAAAAGAAA